>NW_027527940.1:4006354-4008263 GCF_008692635.1 Crocuta crocuta
GGAATAGTACAGAGTTGCAATTTAGGACATGCAAGCTATGATGAAACCAGAGGCAAGACCAACAAAGGACAGATGAAGATTATTTTACAGAGAAGAAGGAAGAAGCTGGGAGGCATTTTAAATGAAAGCCCAGTGGAAACAAGCAAGAGTTTGGAGTGATGAAGGTTTCTCCTTGGCTGAGCTGCAGGGGTAGTTGATTTCTTATAGAAGATTTAATGTATATCTTTTCCTTGACCATTGATCATTCTTTCCTGCTTGTTCTTCTGTTGGGGTCTGTAATTGACAATTCTTCCTGTAATTGATATTGAAAGCTACTGGCTCAGCCTTCTAGCCTAGGATTCCACTTTAGTGAAGTTTTGCTTTATTAATTTTCACATCACATTTTGGAGAAGAGAAACCAAAGTCTAACCAGTGAAGCTTTTGCTCCAGGCCACAGAGGCAGAGTCCTCTGACACCCAGGCAATGGCCTTTCCTCTAACCCTCTTCCTACCTCTCTAGAAACTTGAAATCACTGGAAACTTCTCCTGCATGAGGGGGAAGGAACTTTCCCAGTAATTGCAGCAGAGATCTCAAAGTTGAGATTTTTGGACAATTGCTAGATGGATGTGGAATATGGGCAGCTTCGGTGATTTTTACATATGCCAACATTAGCACCCACAAGGCAAGCACCATGGCCTTCTACATCTCTTTCTCTACCCTGGGCTGCACACTCTTGTCTCTCCTTTCCTCTCCCGGCCCAGTGTCTCTGCAGTCCTGATGCAAACAGACACAGCTCGCTATGCTTGCGCCAGCACCACAGAACATTCAAATCATGTACCACTTTATCAGCTTCTCTCAGGCACCCTGCAAAGCAAGCAGGGTAGTTGTTAATAACCATCTCCATTTATTTAGTCAATGGTATTTACTGAGCATGTGCCACTACTGGGGACAGGCAATAAATGAAATAAGCAAGGTCCTCAATATCATTCCATGTGGAGGGAGGTTAGGCAAACAGAAAATAAACAAGGACACAAAAAGAGAAGAATGAAGAAGTTTTCAGATGGCAGGTAAGGGCAATGAAGAAAATAAAATACGATAACGAAGTATTCGAAAAATGGCCAAACAGAGGAAAGGGCAGCTTCTTCAGGAAGGAGGTCAGAGAAGCCTCTCTGAAAGGGTGGTATCTAGCAATGCCTGCCTGAGGAGAGAGAAATGTCCATGCACACCTCAGGAGATGGTGTGTTCTGAGAAAGAAAACAGCAAGGACAAAGGCCCTGGGACCAAAATAAAATCTGGGCTGTTTGAAGAAGAGGAATACCAGTGGCAGGAAGGTAACAAAGAAGATGTCACAGTGACAGATGTGGTCTAGAAGTGGGCAGAGGCCAGATGGTGAAAGATCATGCAGGATAGGGAGTCTGAATTTCATTCTAAGTACTAAAAGAAGGAATGAATGATAGCCCAGCCCTCAGAGGGATTCATTAGTGTCCCAAAGCACCACTGAACTCAGCAATGGCCCAGCCAGAACCCAGCTCCAGGAACCGTGACCAACATTCTTCTCTTATATAATCCCTAAGGGGTTTTCATAAAGCAAGGAACCTTGGCGCTGTCTCAGGACCTCCTTACTCCCTCTCCTAGATCTCTCATGGGCCAGGAAGCAAGAGAAGGGCTTCCTGACCTTTGCCATAAAAATCTCGAAAGGAGACAGTCTCCAAACCAAGCAGGACTGTACCCTTCATAACTCCCACTAAAATGAAATGAAAGGAGGGCAACCAAGAGTGTGTACCACCCTCTAAGGAGCAGCCCGGATAAATTCTTATTAAGTTCTAAAAGAAGTCAGTGCCCACATTACAGGGACCACCCAACATGCCCATGTCTTCTTTTCATAGCATGGCCACCATGGCAGGTCACACATGATATTCAAACGTGGCTA
>NW_027527940.1:4008271-4009607 GCF_008692635.1 Crocuta crocuta
AGAGGGATATACTAGTCCAGGGATGACTGTCTCATTAAGACTCTCCCCCCAACTAGCTGGGCCCTTTAGATTCAACCATGGAGGTAGCACCTGCCATGATTCATCCTTGGTCTGCCCTGTCCCTCCATCTTTCCTCCTGTAATAAGGGCAGCAACCCACATACCACACTGCATTCAGCACAGAAAAGCTAGTGGGGGGGGGCATTACCCCTGTTCTCAGATTGTCACCCAGAAAGGCTCTTCCACTATTCAGCTCTCAGCTTCCTGCTCATTCCTGCCTACTTCACAGAGGTCATGACTCTCTACTACATGCAACCTTCTTCCTTGTTTATCTCATTCAGAGTCCCTTCTTTAGCTTCCAGACTTTAGCCCAGCAACTCTACCCTCTCTTCTAATTCTGGACAGAAGAGCCTCTTCCCAGGGCCCTGTGATTAGCCCGATGGTTCCCTTAGCCATCCTGCCAGGGGACACACCCCCCAGTACCATCTGCCTTGTGTTTGGCCCTTACCTCATCAGTCCAGTCAGTACCTGAACATAGAAAGGACCCAGACACCTGGACTGTTGACACAGCTTGGGTGATCAGACATCACAGGATTTCTCATAGTTCAGGGTCTGTAACAGTTCCCTTTAGTGTCTGAAGTCCCTTTAGTGTCTGTCCTTTAGGAACCTGAGACCAGGTAGGGCAGGACCTCCGGTGCCAGTCTAAATGTCCAAATTTGCACCAGCGTTAGACTTTCAGACAGCAGCCTTGAAAGTCCATGTTGAACCTAAAATGGCTCTTTAAAAATCTGTCCCAAGATTTGAATGGGCTCTGTAAGAAACTGAGAGAAGCTGCCTGCATTCTGGACTAGACAGCTCCTGAAGCTGGGACTTACCTTCGCATGCCACTTTGTAGGGTCTGCACATCTCCTCTGGGGTCCTCCAGGAAGTTAGTGGCAACCGAGGGAGAAGGTTTTGTAATTCCACAGTTTGCAAAACACGGTTGTCCTCTAGGGTGAGCTCTGAGACTCCAGAAAATTCATTGCAGGCCCTCACAGTGGCCTTAGGAAGCCTCCTATGCAACCGAATCCATTATGGTAAAAAATATCAACCCAGAAGCACACTGATGCTACAGGGACGTCAGATCAGATCAGAAGGTCAGCCTCGGGCAGTACAGCCTTGAGCCAAGCAAGTGAGGGCAGCATAGGCAGTACGCCTGGAGTAGAGAGTGCCAGCCCTCCTGGGGGAGGGCTCAAGGAGAGAGACCTTGAGCTCCGGGTGCTCCATGAGGTGAATCACAGGTAAACAGCATCCTCAAGCCTGGAAATGAAGACAGCTTTAAGAATGGCCACCCCACG
>NW_027527940.1:4009697-4103978 GCF_008692635.1 Crocuta crocuta
TCCCCTGACTTGAGGCTGACATTTCAGCAAAAGCCATTTAACAAGTTCCAGGGCCCCTCCCACAGTGTGCCCATGGCCACCTCACCAGCAAGAGCTGCAGGGTCCGGCTTTGGACCTTGAGGCTTGGCACCTGCTGGGAATTTGAACACCTCAGGAATGAATGGGTAGCTGTAATAGCCACTTGGCCATCATCTCTTATCTATACACCTTTATTTACTTGCTCCTGGTAAGGATGCCCCTAAGTGGTGGGGAATGGTCACACTACCAGGAATTCCGTAAGGCCCTCATGATTAGGGAAGCCTGGTTGGGGGGGAAATGTCAAGGGACTTGGGTTCTAACCCTGCTGCTGCCACTTATTCCTTGTTTGAGCCAAGGTAAGTCACTGTCCTACTCTGAGCCTCTGAGGCTATAAGGAACTGGAACAAGATACTGTTTCTACAATTCCTGCCCCACCCATCTGGCCCTTTCTGGGACCTCTCACTTTGGGAGACTGAACAGTTATTCCTGCAACCTATCTCTGGGCTCATCACCAGCTATGAGTTGACAAGTAGAAACTGGCCATAGAAACTGAGCTAAGAATCTTCTTTGGATATGGGATGTGATAGGGTTGGTGCACCNAGCATGGCAGCTACAAGTAGAATTTATCATGTCTTCCAGGGCTGAATGATGAGAACAACTCTCAGGTAGTCTCAGTCCCAGCCCCCTAGGCACCTGAAATCTATCTGAACAGGAAGCACCTTAAACTATATCACAGGGTCACCACTACTTGCCTCACAGAATCATTACAAAGATTAAATGAGATCCTGCATACAAAGCATTTCACACACACACATTGTGAATGATCTTATTATTTCCTTTCTTCCTTCATGTCATACCATACTTTCTCCAAGTCCCTTCTCTGCTCTTTCCAGCACTCTTGGTCCTCTTTTCTTGTGTGCCGTACTACCACTGTGACAGCATCTGTCTCTTCATGCCCTTAGACTTGAGGTTAAGGGCAGTACTGGTTCCTCCCAGCACAGGCACTGGCACTGGATGGCACTCAGCAAGTAAAGGACACACTCTTTCTTGTGCTTGCTCTGCTTCCCACCTGCTTCCCCATCTATCACGCTAGCGGAAGGTACAGGTCACAAAGGAGGAAGGAGACTTGACATTTTGGGGATGCATCTTGAGTAGGTGAGACACTGTACTTACTAGGCCTTCTCTTGCTCTGTGCTGGGGCCTGAGACTGGTGACCAATGACACCATTGTAGTCCCAGACCTGGAGAAGGTCAAAACCTGCAACATGCCCAGATTAGACGCATAGGGACAAAAATGCCCTTCTGGCAGGCATGAATCTCAATCCACAAACTCGAGTACAGAAAATCGTACTCTATTTTCTGCCATGTAACTTAATTGCTAACTTTTCCACCAGGTTAGTCAGATTAATTTGGGTGTTGCTGCAAGACACAAATTACCTCTGAAATCTCACTGATTTAACCCCACATTGGCTTATCTCTCATTTATGCCACATGCCTAGCATAGGTCAGCTAGACAGTGTGCTCTCCAGTCATTCAGGGTCCCAGGCTGTTGAAGGTACATCATGGGACACATGTAATCTCAACACGTGGCAGGAGAAGAAGCTTGAGGGTCAGAGAGGTGCCTTCCTACACTTCACTATAGAAGTGATTCTTGTCACTTCTACTCATGGCTCATTGGTCAGAACTAGTCATTTGCCCAATCTTAAACACAAGAGGCTTGGAGGTACAGTCTTCCTGTATGCTCAGGAGGAAAAACATAGGATTGGCTTCTCAAACACTAAGTAAACCTCAGTTCCTGGAAATATTTCTACTTCGAAATTTATTTCGAAGTTGTTATCCCGTGGCCAAGATAGTGAAGACGGAGAGTCCCACCTGACCATTGGTCATCAGTATACATTTGTTACTAGTGACATGGCTACTGTCCCTGTCCACATGGCCCCTTCATCATCTATGGCTCTCTATTTATGTTCCAAGTGTTGTATATAAGCCTCTTTCAGAAATGTGGCTGGCGGCCCAATCTGTACCGCGGAGCTGCTTTCACTGAGCCTCACTGTCTCCCCAGGGCATGGCCAGGAAGTTGAGTCCAGTTCTTTGTCATCTGGGCTCCATCAACCTCTTTCCCTCCCATTCTCCAGCCTGAAGAACTAAGTTCTAGATTGTGGCTGGGGTGGGAACTTCTTCCTGCATGTTTTCCAAGAAACTTTTAAGTTATCCTCTCCCTTTAAGAATTAGACTTCTAGAACAAAGTCCTAGAAGAAATTGTTTTGCTGACAACACTGCTGTTCCCTCTGCCCTGTGCCTTCCTTGAAGCAATGACCATGGAGCAAGAATGAATAGGGAGAAGGAACAGAGAAAACTGCAAGAAGAAAAAGAAAAGCATGAATTAGAGTCTCAAAATCTTATCCACACACACACACATAGCACCCTCCTGGGCTGTGACGAGAGAGGCACTGCCCTGCACGACAGGCTTGGCTTTAGGAAAGACTGCCCCTACGCCTGCACAGTCCACCAGTGGCCAAAGGCGCATTTCAGCATGCCGATTCCAGGGAGTCTTAAACCCACAAATAATGAGAGGCGCAGGGCTCTCCATCATCAAGAAATAGAACACAAAACACACAACACAACCCCAGAAGCTTGGAGCTATAGGAGCACAAAGTCAGAGTCTCCAAGGAGCATCACTCGCAGCAGAAATCACCAGCCAGAGATCGCAGTAGTATGAGCTCAGTCCCTCTGCTCAGAAAGGGTGAGGTTTTAGCTGAAACACACTGCTTTGGAACCTCAAATGGGTCTGGTGAGAAACAACTAGAAGACGTGAGACAAGGCACAGAGTCCAAGGAGGAGCCCTAGCCAGAATATCTGTGCCCTCTCACTTGCAAAGACTAGTACCCCTTCCAGAGGAAAATGATACCTCTTGTCCACTGTATTCAGTGGCTGCCCATCAGAGGGCCTTTTTCGTACTGAATTCTTACTGCACGCCTGGAAAAGGGATGACTAAATGCATAGCCACTGAGGTATTTCAGCCAAATCTAGTCTGTTATCCTCAAAGGGATTCGATTTCTTTAAAATTCACCTTGGATGGCTTAAATTCCCTTCTCTGTTTTATAGCTGACATTGGGTTCTGGGTGTGGCAATGGCTTTTAATGTTGCTTTGTTTATTTTAAACTCACTACTGGCTTTCATGCGGATTTAAATCGAATCACTCTGCCCAGCAGTGCTCCTCTTTATTGTTTAAAAGCTGATCACATCTCTTTCTGAAAAGCACAGCGTACTTGTTACCTTGCTACGAAGCAGCCACAATTTACTGGGCTGAAAATCAATATATGATTGAATCCAACTCCTGCTCCTCTCTGGAATTCTTATAGCCTCTCAACTGATGGCTCCACATCACTGTCCCACCCAGGCATTTACCTTCAAAATCTGGAGGGAAAAGAATCCATTTTCCAATGAATAAAAAAAACACTAAAGGAGTGGTTTTAAACACCAAAGAGAGATTCAGCATTACTTGGGAGCTGAGCAGACAATCCTTGGGCGAGAAAATAAATGACAAGTTTCAAACTAAACCAGAGGTCTATTCTATAATGTTCAGCTAGCTGGAAGGAGTCGCTGACTGGAACCTACTATGATTTGCTTTAATGATGTTTTATCTCTTCTATGTGTTTTTAAATACACGATCTGGAAGAATTAGCAACCTTCTGTAGAGATATCCTTCTAAAAACCACCTTGTATAGAAAGTGAAGCTGGGAGAACTGCTGTTGTCTCCTCTGTCCATGGATTTCAGAAAGGAGGAAACGACATAGTCAGGGACTATGGGAACAAGCTCCAAGGGAAAAACCTTATGCAACTGGGACACTTCCTGTTGGCTATTACCATCAAACCACTTCCCGTACAGAGCAGAAGCAGAATGTGGCCCCATATACCAGCCGGACTGAAAACAGAAGATCCTGTCTCCAAAAAGCACCAATGAGTTGCCTGCCAATATCGACCCATCAGGATGAGGCCCCTCTAACCAATCAAAACAAAGCCCTTTTCCCTCCTTTTCCTTACTAGCCTATTGGATCTGGGTGGGAACCTGAACAGGAACTTTCTGTATATAAACAGGGCTTTCTGCTCTGTTCGTAGAGGCTAGTGTAACTACTCTCTGCCAGTTCTGGATTTCCCTTCAGCTGGAGCTGGAGCCCCGGTAAAGCTTTACCAATGCCATTGAGTTTTGGGTCTGGCCTGGTAGATCCTGACTCTAGTAACATAAGGAGAAATAGGCTGATGTTATCTTGGGAACCCCCAAATGGGGAAACAGCCCTAAATCTGGGTGGATTCACTTGCCCTCGGTCCCACTTTCACTGAATGGAGAGGGGGATGGGATTGTAATAGAAGAGTGGGACTGTGGAGCTGCCAGACTTGACCTTTTGTTTTGTTTTGTTTTGTTTTGCTTTGCTTTGTTTTGCTTTGCTTTGCTTTGCTTTGTTTTGTAGTTGAGTTGCCAAAAAGGAAAGGTCTGAAAGAAAAGGTTTTGTTGCATCTCCCTCTTTGTAGGATAGGAGCACTCCCATGATGTCAGGTAGGCAGAGTAGGCAGTGTATTTTAAAGAACATTAAACCAGTTTTTATTAGCATTTCTCACTAATAAAAGCCAAAAGAGAAGACAAAAAAGCATGAGGAAAGTTCTTGAAGACTCCTGACTTTTGAATGGGTGTTTTATGGTTGGGGTTAGGCAGAAGGATTTAACTCAGATTGGCAAACAAGGTTGAAGTCCAAAAAGACAGCCAGAGTGTTCAGTAGATAACATGATGAAAGTGCAGAAATTGATTCATCTAACTCATGCGTGCCAATTATGTCTAATATAACTGTTATCTATAGTTCTTCACTTTTTTCATTTGTATAACCAAAGGGTAACTCTAGCTAGAATTGATATATCTGAAATGCTGTAGCCAAGGCTCAAAGACATGAAGACTTTCACTGCCTAGGGATAGATAACCATATGGAGATGACTACTTCAAATGCCTATAGTCACCTAAGTTAGGTGGATGGAGCCAAGACAGAAAATGGTGGGTACTGTAAATCACACAGATGAGTCTAAAGAAACAGGGAGACATTGGAGGCTTTCAGGGCAATAAAATTTATATAAGGAAAAAATGATCTGGCAAGTAAAAATCCAACTTAATATTCAAATTTCAAACACTACAGTTGACTCCATAAAAAGAATGGTCATACTCTCTGACACAGACTAGAGAGGGCTTACATTTATGGTGGCAGCTTGAACAAGCACTGAAAACCTCTCTCCATTATCTAAATGTGAAGAAATGATAGACATTTTACACACACACATACGTATGTGTGTATGCGTGTGTGTGTGTGTGCTTTATAAACACAATGCCTTGGTAGAAACCTAGGAACAATGCCAACTATTTTTTAACTAAAATAAAATTGTATTTATTTTATTGAATACTTTTTAGAAATTTAAATCCAAGTTAGCTAACATATAGTGTAATGATTTCAGGAATAGAATTTAGTTATTCCTCACTTACACATAATATCCGGTGTTCATCCCAACAACTGTCCTCTTTAATGTCCATCTCTTATTTAACCCATCCTCCCTTCAGCAACCCTCAGTTTGTTCTCTGTCTTTAAGAGTCTCTTATAGTTTGTCTCCCTCTGCATTTTCCTTATTTTTCCTCCCCTCCCCTATTTCATCTGCTTTGTTTCTTAAATTTCACATATGAGTGAAATCATAGGATATGTGTCTTTCTCTGGCTTACTTCACTTAACATAATACACTCTAGTTCTATCCACATTGTTGCAAATAGCAAGATGTCATTCTTTCTATTTCATTGCCAAGTAATATTCGTGTGTGTGTGTGTGTGTGTGTGTGTATCACATCTTTGTTAAGCATTCATCAGTTGATAGACATTTGAGCTCTTTCCGTACTTTGGCTATCACTGACAGCGCTACTATAAACATTGAGGTGCATATGTCCCTTCAAATCAGCACTCCTGTATCCTTTGGATAAATACCTAGTATGCAATTGCTGGGTTGTAGGGTAGCTCTATTTTTAATTTTTTGAGGAACCTCCATACTGTCTTCTTGAGTGGCTGCACCAGTTTGCATTCCCACCAGCAGTCCAAAAGGGTTCCTCTTTCTCTGTATCCTCCCCAATATCTGTTGTTTCCTGAGTTGTTAATTTGAGCCATTATGACAAGTGTGAAGTGGTATCTCATTGTGGTTTTGATTTGTGTTTCCCTGATGACGAGTGATGTTGATCATATTTTCATGTGTCTGTTTGCCATCTGGATGTCTTCCTTGGAAAAATTGTCTAATTCATGTTTCCTACCCATTTCTTCACTGGATTATTTTTTGGGTGTTGAGTGTGATAAGTTCTTTATATTTTTTGGATATTAACCTTTTATCTGATATGTCATTTGCAAATATCTTTTCCCATTCTGTTGGTTGCCTTTTAGTTTTACTGATTATTTCCTTTGCTGCGCAAAAGCTTTTTATCTTGATGAGGTCCCAGTAGTTCATTTCTTCTTTTGTTTCCCTTGCCTCTGGAGACAGGTCAAGTAAGAAGTTGCTGCGGCTGAGGTCAAAGAGGTTGTTACCTGTTTCCTCCTCTAGGATTTTGATGGCTTCCTGTCTTATGTTTAGGTATTTCATTAATTTTGAGTTTATTTTTGTGTATGCTATAAGAAAGTGGTCCACGAAACCATGCCAACAACCAGGATAATCCCTAAATCAAAGAATAAAATAGCAGCCCATAGAATATATGGGGCCAAAGCCACTTTACCATGACAATACAAGTTTGGAGATAGACCATTATAGGCATAACTCCTGTATGGAGTCAGAAACTACAGTCACTGAAACTCATATGACTAAGGGGTAGAATCATGCCTCACGAAGTTACCCAGGTGAACAAGGAATAGAACAGGATTATTCATTTGGGCGGGTATCCAATAGATCTTTGCATGTTCTGGATAAGATCAATTCTCCCCCCAACTGTCAGAGTTAAGAAATCAACACAACCTTCTTACCCAGGGACTGTCACAACCCTGAATATATGAAAGAGAAATCACCCATGGAAACTAACTTACAACCTAAATTTACTGCTTATATGAGGAATACCAACACCATGAAATATAAGGGGGAAAATCAAGGAAATTAAGCTATGAGTCCTGAGGAAAGAAATATAATAAAACATCTCCTATGTTTAAACTCCTTAAAGTGATTATTTAAACAGAATTTATGAAAATGAGCCAGGATGTTATGAAATAAGAGCAGGTACAAATGAAACAAGAACCAGTGGTTATAAAAGTAAACCTACCAAAAAAGAAATATAATGAAGAAGTTAGACTTCTGGTCAAAATGGAGTAGTATGAACCAGATTTATACCGCCCTTCCAGCTTGAAACTACTAAAAACAGATAAAATCTATAAAAATCACAGTTTTCAAGACATTGGACATCAGGCAATGAAAGTCAGTGATCCCTGTGAGACAATAATGAAAAAAACGGAAGGCCCATGAGTACCCAACTTATGTTTTGAGAGTTTCCAGGCCACAGCACAAAGAATACAAGTGATGTCCATGAGACTCCTTGAGTTGAGAACACAGAGTAGAAAGTCCTGAAGACTAAGGCAGTCAGAGTTTACAGTATGAGAAAGGAGAGAGCAGCAAAAAGAGAATGCTGGAGATATGCAGAAGTTCTGCCGTGAGTGTTCATCAGAGTACTAATCAGCAAATGGATGTGAGAAAACTACCTGATGCCATGGAAAGAGCCTTCCAAAAAGATTAGAAGAGGCAGGATTTGGTGGTCACACAGGGCCAGGATGGGTGTCTGGACAGACCAGCCAGACTGAAAAACCTCACATTTATGAAATGTTTGGTATAATACTCAGAAATCTTGCCTAAGCAGTTGGGGGGAAAAATAGCCATAGGTTAAATGTTGTTCTGGTTTTGTCAGACAAATCTTAAAAGCAAGAACAATCAAACTGTTTCCAAGTAATTTAACTACATCTCAGGTAAAATATAGAAATATAAAAATATCAACATCTAACAAGGTAAATTTTACGATGTCTAAAATCCAATAAAAAATAACCAAGCATGCAAAGAAGCAAGAAAATACAAAAAAAGAAAATTGTAAGAATGAGAAAAACAATCAACTGAAATGACCCAGAACTAAAGTAGGATTAACTTGGAGGGACATTAAAAGAACTGTTATAACTGTATTTCAGAGTCGTTATAATTGTATTACATACTCAAAAAGCTAAGGAAAAAGTTAAAGAGGGAAGATCTTTTAAAAGATCCAAATAAAACTTCTGCAGATGAAAACATCAATGTCTGGGATTTTTTTATAATAATGCTGGATGGGATTAATGGCAGATTATATGTGGCAGAAGTAAAAACTAGTAAACTTGAACATATCGAAATAGAAACTATCCAAAATGAAACACAAAGAGAAAACCAAAATGAACCGCAAAGAAAACTCAACTATATCACTAATCATACTAAACATGGATGGGCTGAAAACCCCAAACAAAGGCAAAGACCAATCAGATAAAAAATATCAAGAACCAACTATAACTGCCTACAAGAAACCTACTCTAAAAATAAAAAGATAATTAAGTTAAAAATAAAGGAAAAGGATATACCATACTAACTCTAATAAAAGTAAGTTGGGGTGACAATGTTCATAGAGCATATTTTTGAGCAAATAATATAACCAGAGATGGACATAGTCGTTTTATAATGATAAAGGAGTGAATTCATTAGGAATAAATAATAAACCTAAACATTTATACAACTGATAACATAGCTTCAAAATAGATAAAGTAAAAAAAAAAAATACTGAAAATGCAAAAAGAAATAGACAAATCCACAATGAGAGTCAGAGATTTTCACAGCTATCTCCTAACAACTGATGGAAGTAGACAAAACATTAGTAAGGATATAGATACTTGAACAATATTATCAACAAACTTGATCTAACTAACATTTATAGAACTCTCCAAACAACAGCAGAGTACAGACTTTTTGCGTGGGCACAAAAAAGTTACAAAGATATTACAGGCTATCGACAAGCTTCAAAACATTTTAAACTATTAAAATCATATGATGTATATTGTCTAAACATAATGTAATTAAAATAGAAATCTTTGTAATCTAAATCTTTCTAATGATTTAGAAATCATTAGATTAGGTAAATATTTCCTACCTGCCTGCCCAGAAAAATAGCATAGTTTAAGAACAATGGCTAGAGGACTGGAGAGAGAGTACTGAAAAGGAAGTACCCATCAGAGATCCCTCTAGTAGGGTGATGACTGGAAAATTAGAAGTATGGCATCATCCTGAGGGGCATGCAAATTCTAAGAGGGGAGTCTGAGAAAAAAGACAACTTCTGTTTGGGTCAGACCAAGTCTAAGTGAGCATGAAGCCTAAAGGAAGTGCAGCAGTCAGCTGGAAGTATGCAACTAGAAGCTCAGAAGTGAGGTCCAGGATTCTAAATATGAAAAGTTATCAGTGTGGCTTAAGCTATAGGAATAAAGCAAGCTCCAGAGGAAAAACAATAGGGAGAGAAGAGAAGTGGGCCAGGGGTAAAGGTGTTCAACCACAGCTCTGGTCAGAGAAGCAGCTGCAAGGAGGTAGGCCACATATGCGGATGGTGTTACGAAGAAAGCCATGGAGAAAGGCAATAATTTCAATGAGCAACAAGCAATGAGCAGGTCAGTATAAAATACTATAGATCAAGAAAATGAGGATTGAGAAAGCTATTGGCTTTGAGACCAGAGCTCATTAATGTACTTTCAGTTTCAATAGAGTGGTGACGGGGCACCTGGGTGGCTCAGTCGGTTAAGCGTCTGACTTCGGCTCAGATCACAGTTTGTGGGTTCAAGCCCCGCATCAGGCTCTGTGCTGACCGCCAGCTCAGGGCCTAGAGCCTGTTTCGGATTCTATGTCTTCCTCTCTCTCTCTGTCCCTCCCCTGCGCACGCTGTCTCTCTCTCTCTCAGAAATAAATAAAACATGAAAAAAAAGATTTTTAAAAGAGTGGTTACAACTCTAGAATGCAAAGCACAAGTGCCAGAGAAAATCGGCCACAGGTGTAAGTCACCCATCCTGGAAGTTTGGCAATGCCTGGAAGAAGCCTGCTGCCAAATATACCAAGTGTCTCAACATTCTTTAAACCCATCAGGCACTTTCACTTTTCACTCTCTTCCCACTGCCTGGGATCTTATGAGGAAACCATGTCTTTTCCCGTTTAGTAAACCTTTTCCATTCTGAGAACAGAACCTCTTTTTTTATTAGCATGCATGCATCATCCTGGACAGAGCAGGTGTTCAGGGGCTGGCACATGACTACACGAAGAGTCCATTGGCAGATGGGTTTAAACGCTGGGAGAGGGCACAGTGTCTCTCTCCTTGTGAGACTGGAAGTAGAACTGAGACAAAGAGGAGATTGGTGATGGAAATGAAGAGACAGAGATGAGAGGGATGGAGATAGGGCCAGACGTACTTTTAGGGGAAAGGCAGAGATTTTCCTAACATTATGTAACCCTTGTTTCAGCCATGCCTGAAATCACCACTTCCTCATAACATGAACTAACACAATCCATTTCGTCCCTTGAGTTATTTTGAATTAAATTTCTATCCCTTGCAACGGAAAAAGTCCCAGCAAACAAATGTCCCATCCCCTTCCCCTCGCCTACTTCCTTCACTTAGAAACCTGCTGCTTATCTTTCGAGTCCCCAGGAAAATGTTACTCTCCCTTTGACGCCCCAGAGGTGTGCTGATAAACCAGCTCTCAAAAAAGTTCCATTTTGTAATGTTTGCTAATTTCCATGACGTGAATGCTCCCACTATGGCCAATTTCAGGTCATGAAACAGAGTTGAGAAAAAATAAACAGAATCAGAGTTAACTCCATCACACCTCCAGATCCTGATGGCAGAACTATAGGGTGGCAGCTATAAGAAGTTGCCTAACCCTCAGGTGCCTGGGTGGCTTAATTGGTTAAGCATCTGACTTCAGCTCTGATCATAATCTGATGTTTTGTGAGTTTGAGTCCTGCATTGGGCTCTGTGCCATCAGCACAGATCCCCATTCCCCCCTTTTCTCTGCCCCTCCTCCATGCTCATTCTCTCTCAAATAAACATTTTAAAAAATATCTAAAATAATAAAAGAAGCTGCTTAACCTTGACAGTACACACTAGGTGCAAAAGTCTCTGAGAACGTCCTGCCCTGAATGCCCAACCAAGTCCACTTGTTCTTGTTCTGTTTTCTCAACTGATCTGTCTTCCCACCACCTGTGCTTCTACAGGTCCATGCTTACTGCTATCCCAGTACAGACATTGTGCATTGGTTACATTTTTGCCCCAGTTGTAACCTTCTCCATGATAAGAACTGTGTCTCCTCAGGGCTGGACTTAGACAAGATGCCAGTAAACACTTGTGGGCTGAGGAAGGTAGCTCTAGTGACAATGGAGCCAAGTGAAGGTAGAGGAAACCTTTGCATATGTGAAGGCAGAGCTGTTGCTAATGGAAAGGGAAATATTGGGAAATATTTTAAAACTCTCAAAAAGGAAGAACGTGCTTCAGAGGTTAGGAGAGGTTAGTAGGAGGAGGCAGGATGGGCAATTTGGAAGGGAATGATGACGATCTGGGCATGGCAACAGAAATTGTTCCCCCTTCTTCCAAGGAGGTCAGAAGCAAGGATGGGGTGACAGAGGCAGGGGCTTGGATCAAAACATAGGGTCTGGAAGAGCTGAAGGGATTCATGACAGGCCAGAGCAAAGCTTTAGCCCAGATAAGGCTGAGCAACTTCAAATTCAGCCGTTCCCACATGTGCAGTTCTGCACCGTGTTCAACCTCATGATTTCTAGCAATGACCCATGAACCATTCTTAAAGCTGTAATTACTCTCTGAGAATAAAGGGCTGGGCAGTTATCCTTCTCTTCCTCCAAACATGTCTCATTCTCCTGATTTACTTTTCCAGGGCCGTGCCTGACAACGCTTCCGGAGCAAGTGCTCAGAGCGGCCATGCTCAGCCAACTCGGTGGCAGGGGAGAATTAAACCCAGCCAACTGCAGCAGGCCCAGAGTTACACCACGTTGCCCTGACAACTAATGGGCAGAGCTTGGGAGAGATAGATGGAGATGGCTGAGGTCAATGGGTAATAAAATCCTAGTTAAAGGCTGGTTTTTCTCTCCTTCATTTCTGCTGATATAAATATGAGAAAAAAGAGAAAGATAATTGGGAGGCAGATTCCCTTAGAGATGTGCCAGGCAGGAACTGCAGATTCTAAACATAAGGCCTTGGGCTGAACGGAGGGTCAAACGAGGACATATCTAGAGCTTCAAAGATTCTGCTTAGAAACAATGGCCTCAAAACACAAACCAAAAGCAGTGGGAAGGAAAGACCCAAGCTCTTACTGAGCACCTACTGTGTACAGAATATGGTACAGGAAGAAGATATAAATAAGCTTTAAAGGACAGCACAGGCTCTGGCAGTTCTACCTCAGATCTAATCTCTGTCATTTATTGCCCAAGAAACCCAGCCCGGCCAGATACCAGATCCCAGCTCTATCTCAGTCTGAGTCTGTGTAGGAGAGATAACAGTCCTTGTCTCAGAGTTGTTGGGTGATTGAGGAGATAATGAGTATAAAGGAGGTAGCCTAGTCCTGGCTTGTGGTCAGCACAGAATGAAAGGCAGCCCATAATAATAGCTGATATCACTGAGCCCCTGCTCTGTGCAAGCACCATTCTCAATGCTTTACTCACATTTCCCCATAGCAATCCTGTGGGACAGCTACTGCTACATATCTTATTTTACAGATGAAGAAACAAGGCACAGAGAAGTTAAGTGGCCTGCCCAAGCTCACACAGGCAGTCAGTGGTAGAACCAGGGCTTGCTCCAGGCCATCAGGCTTGAGAACCCGGGCTATACAGCCATATCAGTAACAGAATGGTCATTGAAAATGGAGAAGCAAGAAGAACATTGACAGACTATTTAATATATCCTTGCCACACACACACACATACACATACACGCAAATAATAGCTCTGGAAGGATACACAATTTAAAAATTATAACGTCTGCCACTAGGGAAGAAAAAGGCAAAGAAAAGAAAATTTTTACTGTATATTTACTGTGGATTTTGAACCATGGGAAGGCACTGCTTGTTTTAAAAATGAATAAATTAAATTTAAAAATAGAGGAGTACGGCAGGAGAGGCCATTTTCAATATATTTATTCCTGCAAGCATTTATCCCTGACATGAGGTAGAGGAAACAGGCCCTTGGACAGGCAACTACAGAACATGGTGATACACATCCACATATGTGAGTATAATGTGCTCTGAATGCCCTGAGGAGAATCTGGAAAATTCTCCACATAGAGAAGTCTGGGAAGCCTTAAAGAAGAGGGAGTTCTAAGAGGAGATCTTATCAGACCCATGGTCTGGAGTCAAGTCATACATAAAATAACAGTCCATTACTGTCAGGCATTCTACTAAGCCCTGAGCACAGATGATCTAACTGAATTCATGCAACATCTTTTTGAGGTGAGTACTATTATCATCAACTCTAGTTTCCAGGCAAAGAATTGAGATTTAAAGAGATTGAGTAATTGCTCAAGAAAGAACACATGGCTGGGTGAAGGTGGCCTTCACTGGAAAACACTGCCCTCTGTCACCCTAATCCTCTGGTGCTTCTAAACAGACCAAGAAAAGATAGGGTGTGCTGAGGCAGCTCCTGAACTGAAGGCAGATATAGTCCCTGCTGATGAGAGTCTAGGCAACAGATGGGTTGTGGTCAGGCATGTTATCAGGGAGAAGACACCAGATGGAGGGTCAATCTAGTCCTAGAGTCCCCACGGTGGGATACAAATGCCCATTCCTCTAGCCTCTAATTTCTGCCCCTGCAGAGCAAAGAAATAGAAAAGAAATATTTTCTAACCATTGTCAGTGCTAATCCTATGAAAAATTTTTGGTTGCCTTTGAGGCTTTATGACTACAGGCCTGATGGGTTCTGGCCTGAGAAAGTTCATCTGGTCCAGGGGTGCCTGGGTGGCTCCATCAGTTAAGACTCTAACTCTTGACTCAGGCTCAGGTCATGATCTTGAGGTTCATGAGATCAAGCCCTGTGTGGGGCTCTGCACTGACAGCACAGAGCCTGCTTGAGATTCTGTCCTCCCTCTCTGCCCCTCCCCTGCTTGTTCTCTCTCTCTGTAAATAAATAAACATTAAAAAAAAAAAAAAAAAGGAAAGTTTATCTCATCCTGGGCCTGCATTCTTACCTCCGCAGCCACCCTTCAGACCTCCCCTAAGAAGCACCTACTAGGTGCCAAGAGCTAGCTAGCTGCGAAAGAAATCGACATCTGGACCCTGCTCTGGTGGGGCAGAGGGGTTGCCAGGGACTTACTGTCTAACTGACAAAAGAACATCCACAGAAAATACTGCAAAAATCACACGGCTGCATGTGAACCCACCACCAGTTGCACACACAAGATGGAGGCCAAAGCCCTATCTGTCCTTCCTAGAACACCTGGGTGCTGCTCTACAGAGGAGCTTCTTGTTGGGTTATGAAGGTATGAACCTGACTTTGATGAGAATAGGCAGGTGGACATCACAGGTAAAAATGGGAGTGAGAGAGATAAGGACAAGACCGGGCCCTATTCTGGGCTGTACCTGAGAGTCTGTGCTGGGTGAAAGATGAGAAGGGATCCTGATAACACGGGCCTGGAAGGACACAGATGGGCCAGCTCAATGCAGGACTGAGGGGCTTCAGGCTCCATAGAAAAGGGAATGGATAGCCATTGCAGGCTCTTAGGAAAGAGAATAGCTAGATACGAATTACCTGTAAGGGAGATTATTTAAGAGCTATTTATGTCCTGGGGTGCCTGGGTGGCTCAGTTGGTTAAGCACCTGACTTTGACTCCAGTCATGATCTCCAGGTTTGTGGGTTCAAGCCCTCTGTGCTGACAGCTCAGAGCCTGGAGCCTGCTTCAGATTCTGTGTCTCCCTCTCTCTCTCTGTCCCTCCCTGACTTGTGCTCTGTCTCTGTCTTTCAAAAATAAATAAATGTATGATGGGGGTGGGGGAGACGGGAAAGGGGGTGATGGGCATGGAGGAGGGCACTTGTGGAGATGAGCACTGGGTGTTATATGGAAACCAACTTGACAAACTAAGAAAAATGAATAAATTTAAGAAATAAATTTTTTAGGGTTATTCATATCATAAATGGAAAACTATCTAAATGTCCAAGCTGAAACCCAAGATGAATAATTTAATCATAAGAAGGAATATTTGAAACCAGAGACGCATACAGTGAACACATCCTATACTTTCCTCCCTGTTCAGGATTCCTCCACACCAGCATTTCAAAACTTTTTTTTTTACTGTTTTTATTTATTTCTGAGAGAGAGAGAGAGAGAGAGAGAGAGACACGGTATGAGCAGGGGAAGGTCAGAGACAGAGGGAACACAGAATCTGAAACAAGCTCCAGGCTCTGAGCTAGCTGTCAGCACAGAGCCCAACGCGGGGCTTGAACCCACGAACAGTGAGATCATGACCTGAGCTGAAGTTGGACACTTAACTGACTGAGCCACCCAGGCGCCCCCACACTAGCATTTCAAAAGTACTATTTATATAATACTCCAAAAAATGAAAATAGTTACTACATATATATGTAGGTAGATATTACATATATATAGATATCACATATATAATACATAATACATAACCATACATATATCTCATGTGAGATAGATACACAATTATATACAATACATATACAATTTTAAAAATTAATACTAGCTAACTACAAGCCAGACACTATTTTAAGTGATCCACAAATATCCTTTTATTGAATCCTCTCAACAACTTCAACCCCTAGAGTAGGTGCAATTAACATTCCCATTTCACAGGTGAGAAAACTGAAACACAGGTAATATTAGTAACTTGCCCAAGATCACTATGAAGGAACACGAGTTTTTTCTGGCTCCCAACCCTGTACTCCTAACCATCAGATTATACCACTTGTCATAATTCAGAAACCCCAGGGTAAAGAAAATTGAACTATTTTCCATCCCAGGAGATTTTTCAGAGCCTTTCTCCCATTCTTCCCCACTCCTTCCCACTTCAGCTGTGACCCAGAACCAGTCAAGGGAGGCTAAGTATGCATGAAACCCCACAGGGCACCCATAAAAGCAGCAGGAGACATTACTTTCACCCCTGCAATCCAGGACAGGCTACTTCATGGTGAACATTGGGAGTTTGGGAAGGAGAAGGCAAGTCACCAGGGTGAGAAGTGGGTTACCATAGCAATTCTGGGCCCATAAGAAGGAACCAAAGATGGGGGCAGCTGAAGTTGCAATTATTTCTCTAGGTGACCGCTTCTTCTGTGACTGAAGGAAGATATGGCTCCTTTGGTTGCTGGATCATGGGAAGGTCTCAAGAGTTCCAAGTCCAAGGACACTGGGAGGAGCCAGAGTATTGGTAAGCTGGACAAGGGTGGAAACTATTTACTCCCCAACACAGAAATACAAATACATCATTATTTAACAACCAGCCTTGGTTATCGTTACATTTTACATGTATTCAGCTCCTGGCCATTTCCAAAGCCCTCAATCTCATTTGATTGATGGGACAATTCTAAGATCTCAGAAGGACAGACTTCATCATTCTCATTTTGCAGATTAGGAACCTGGGACTCAACTAGTAAGTAAAAACACTGGTTCTAGAAATGAAGTCTGAATCTGACGCTCACTATATTGCCACAATGCTAAGATTCCTTCTCACCTCCAGGTTTGTCCTCAACTGGGACATGACTGCCTGATGGGGAGCAGTGACCTAAGGGGTGTGCAGTTCTGCCCCAGCCTTGTCACCCTCCAGATGTGTGATCCAACCAAGTCCTTTTACTCCTCTGAATACCACATCCTCATCTGTAAGTCATATGTTCACTGATACCCAACTCACAAGGATATTGTGAAGATTAAAGGTATAATATCAGATAGTCTCCTGCCCAGGACCTGACACACACAGAAAGTAATCATATAAGTTCAGTTCCCTTTCTGGCCACGGCCAAGTTCACACAATTTAGAAGCCTTCAGTCAACAGGAAGAGGCAGGTTCTGTATCTGTTCAACATCCACTGGCCCCTCTGGCACCAACATTCCAAAGGTCCTGGGAACTGGTCTGTTCTCAGGGGTGCTTAGCACAACCCCCACCCCGACTCAGAGATGATCATGCAACCTGGGCAGCCAATTAAAGGTTTTTATCTCAAAGATACAGTGATTGGTGAAGAGATGGACATGTGACCCAAATCCAGCCAATGAGGTTCATTTTGGGTTTATATCAAAATTATAGGTAAAAAGTTCTGCTGGACTCAAGCTGGTAGAGTATAGACTTGGGCATACCCTTCTTGGACACACCACGCACCTTCACATGGACAGAACCTGCATGTGATCCAACAGCAAGGGTGGTAGAGCTGAGAGACCAAAAGATCACATCCCAATAGCACTGAGTACTTATATATAGCCATGCCTATGAGTTAAGTGTGTGCTTAAATATCCATTTTTATATAACTCCATTAAATAAGTTCCATAATCCTACGTATCTAAGACTAAAAGGAGTATAGGGTTAATACTGAGCAGCGTGTTTGTGCTAGGGTAGGGAGGGGGAAGGAAAAGGGGAAGGGGAGTAGACCGTGCTTATCCACAGGTAAGAAAAGACAGGATATTAGAAACCTACAACTGGAAATTTTCTGATGTACCTTGTATCCCACCTGAACACACTGCGTACTCCCCTACACACTAACACAACACATACCCACATCCCACATATACATACACAGGCACACACCACATCCTCACACATAACAATGCCCCATATACGCATGCGCACGTAAGCACACAGCTCTGGACTCAGACACCACCTTAATGAGGACAGGGCCTTTCCACCTCTGTTCTGCTCCCTGTCTCATGCTTCCATCCACAGCCCACCACTGCAGGAAGGCCACATGGTGTGCCATCCCCCTTCAGGCCCACGATGATTCTCCCACTAGAATTCTCTCCCCCTTGCTCCATGCCTGCCATGCCCCCCACCCCCAGCCCCACAGAACAGCTCTCCTACCTCAAAAAGCTGTCCCTGACTCATCCCACTCCATCCCTGCCAAGTTCCCGTCACCACTTGGCTATTTTGCACTTCCACAGAAGGAATAATTTGCACTTCACCCTGTATGGTTTATACATATTTTAACATTATTTTAGAGACAGCATATTGAGGCGGGTGAGGAGGCTGGAGGCAGACCAGGCTGGGTTCAAATCCAACTGCACCTTCACACACTGTGGGACTTTGGGCAAGTCCCACCCATGCTTTGACTCTCGGGTCCCATCCTACTTCCCTGTGAGCTTCTTACCAGGAAAGAGAAAGAGAAGACATGAAAGCTCTAGTTAAACAGAAAAGAGGTGTCTGTGTCAGTGGTGAAGATGGGCATATATATGGCAGTGTGGGCATATATTTGGCAGCAATGTAACCTCCTGAAGGCTCACTTCTGACCCCTTCACGCTGCCCTTCTCCAGCTAGTCTCCTCTGCTGGATGCATTGAAGAGCCCATCAGCAGGCTCCCCAGTCAGTAGCTGACTCAAGCCACCACGTGCTGTGAGCCTTGTAGGTCCAGGGATTAATGACTCTTGGCTACCTGATGGTGTTAAAAGGCCAAGCTTCCCTCTTAAAGTCTGGGTTGGACCCTTGGAGCCAGAAATACATGCAGGGGCTGCCCTTCACCTTGCTGGCTCTCCATTACTAAGATAGGAATTACCAAACTGAAAAGAGAATGTGTTTGTATGACTTTGTACTGGAGAGAGGTGGACACATGGCTGGCCAGGGAAATGAAGAGATCAACAATCTACTGCCAGTACTGTAGAGGTGACCAGACGGTGCTCTCCAATGGGACAGTGAATAGGGGGGAATCTTTTGTCTCCCTCCTGGGGAAGGAGCAGACAACCTACGGAAGATACTGTGGACCAATGGAAGGAGGCTTCAGTTCTCAAATGTGTCTACATTTACATCCATTCATTCACTAGTTCATGAATTTTTTCATTCAACAAACAAGAGTCGGGTACCTGCTCTGTGCCAGGCATTGTACTCAGAGCTGGAGGTGCAAAAATCAAATGAAACCTAGTTCTCTATTCAGAGAAAGCCCACATATAGTGAGGGAGGCAGACAATTAAATCAACTACTGTGAAGTGAGGTGATGACTATTATGACAGAAAGGAGAACGCAGGAGGGGTTTACCCCAGCCTCGGGATTCAGGGAAGGCTTGGAGGGAGGTAATGTTTGATCTGAGTCAGAAGTTGGAGGTGGCAAAGGGTGGAGAGGAAAGAGATATAAAATAAATAAAGAGACTCCTTCACGGAGGGTATTATAATCTTGTGAGTAGGAGCTGGGAGATGAGGAAGAGGAGAAGGGCTGAAGACACATTGCAGATTCAGGAAAGTATGAAAGAGCAAAATTAACTGAAGATTGGCAAGTAGGTTGTGATGCCTGAAGCAAAGGGCCCAGGAGAGAGGAGGGAAGGAGCTCAGAAGGCCTTGTGTGGTAAGCTAAGGAGTTTGGGCTTTCTCCTTAAAGCAGGGGACAGCCCCAAAAGGCGGACATGACATGATCCTCTATGAAATTTCCAAGTAGTACATGTTGTTCTAAGGAGTGCTGTTAGACTTCACCAAACAGGAAGGCAGAAACAGGATGAGGGAAATCCTCAAGGTATAAAGAGCGTGGTGGAAAAGACACTAGGGATGATCCATTTTCTTGGTTTGCTTCCTGCATCGGAAACCTCTTCTCTTTTGTTTCGTCCTCTACTGACCTCTAAATGTTGGTTTCCCTTGAGATTCTGTCCTGGGCCGTTTTCGAGCCTTGCCTCACTCTGTGAGTGTGTCTCAAAGTTTGGGCCAGGGATCAGTAGCATCATCACCAGCTGGAAATTTGTTAGAAATGCAGAAACTTCGGCCCCACTCTAGGTCTACAGAATCAGAAACTCTGGAGGTGGACCCAACAGTCTGCTTTAACTAGCTCTGCAGGTGATTCTACTATAGTCTCAACTGGTCAGAGCCCAGGGACTGGGGATGCTAATTAACTTTCAGAGAAGAGGAGAAGAACCACTGGCTCAGAGCAGTGCTTCTTGGACTTTAATCTGCAAATGGATCCCCTGGGGGTCTTATTATAACGCAATCTGTGATTAGACAGGCCTAGGCTGAAGCCGAAGATTCTGCTTTTCTAATAAGGAGATATCAACGCTGCCCCTCTATAGACCTCAACTTTGAGGTTCGTAAGGCCCTTCCCAGTCTCCTTGGACCATCAGCTTCAACTACCGCCTTTATATTAGTAATCTAGTCTCCCTTAGTCTTGAGTTCCAAACTTTAAGAATGGTGTCCAGCCTCAAACTCAACACTTCCCTAATTGACGTCCTCCTGTCAACCCTCCCCCAAAGTTCTACCTATACTGTGTGTTCACCATCCCATTGAGTCAATCCAATCACCCAAACCAGGCAAGACGGTGTCCTAAAGCCAAAGACAAAGTTTTAAGAAGGCATAACCCAAAAAGTACAATCCCAAAGCCCCAGACACTTGCCCCCCTCCCTTTCCTGGGAATTCCAGCCCCTGCAAAGGATCCTCTCTCTTGCATTTGTGAGGTTTCCAAGACAGTCCTTGCATGCGCTCTGCCAAGTTCTTGGGGGCTCTGTCACTACTCAGGATGATGACAAAACTAAAGATCCTTGGATGGGAGAGTGGAAGGATCCCGGGACACTTTGGGGGAGGTTGGCAATGACAACTTTCTTTAACTTAATTATACTTCCTGGTGTAGTGCTGTCAGTGCTGAGCTCAGACTCCCAGGCTCTACAGGATTTCTGAGAATGGCCAGCAGGTGGCCCCACCAGTCTACCCCTGGCAACTGTGAGATTGCAGCAGTGTCCTTAACAAGGCCACTCGGCCCTAATTCCATCCAGGGTCTCCAACCACTCTTCATGCACCACAGTTTAGAGGACCTGTCCCCAGGGCATCCTTTTCTTGGGGTTCTTGACCTCATGTCTATATTCATTTCCTACGGCTGCTGCTGGCTTTGGTCCTTCCTCATCTCCTGTGTTCTTCTCAGGGCTGTGATCTCCCGGTGGTCCTGAGCAACGGGGGGAGCAGGGCTGCTGGGAGCACTGTCCTACCTTGGCCTCGCCCAGGCTGGCCTCTCCCCCCAGCACACCCTGCTGTCCCTGCTGGGCATTCCAATTGGATGACTTACAACAACAGAAATTTATTCTCTCGTGTTGTGGAAGCAAGAAGTCCAAAATAAGGGCATCTGCCAGGCCACAGTCCCTCCAAAGGCTCCAGCAGAGAATCCTTCCTTGCTTCTTCCAGCCTCTGGCAGCTCCTGGTATCCCTTGGACGTGGCAGCACAACTCCAATTTCTGCCTCTGTCTTCACGTGACCTTCTTCCCTTATCTCTCTGCCTCTCAAATTTTGCTTTCCTCTCTCTTAAAAAGACACCAGTCATTGGATTTAGAGGTCACCCTAAATCCAGGATGATCTTATCCCAAGCATCTTAGCTTACTTACCTCTGCAAAGACTCTTTTCCAAGTGTGGTCATAGGTACTAGAGGTTAGGACTTGGGCCTATTTTCTGAGGGGACACAATTCAACCCTCTACTGTGTCCATCCCTATCAAAACATGGTGACCAGAAGAAAGCTCAATACTCTACTTCCTAGATACGAGTGAAGGGGCACACAGGGAGGACCCTCATTTCCTGTGATCTGAATGCCATGTTATTAATGCAGCCTAAAATTGTGTCCCCTCATTCTCACCTCCTGTCACCTCTGATTGATCTCATTACTGATAAACTGCACGCAGACAAAGTCTTCCCCACCTGACACTTGTGCACTTGGTGCTTTTGAACCTAAATATAAAAGCTTACATATATCTCTATTAACTTTCATCTTATTGGTTTCAACCTGCATTCGAGACTGTCAAAATCACTTTGAATTGCTCTTGTATTTTCAATTGTAGAATTTTTCTTTCTAACTTTCTATTATCTGCAAATTCAATAAGCATGCCTGAGGCATGTAGCAGGGAAGAAACCCTGGACTTGGGAGTCAGCAAGGAAGACACTAGTCTTAACGTTCTGTATAACTGTAGGAAAGTTCTAAAACTTCTCTAGATCTCAATAAGATGACTTGTGTACTCTCTAATAGCTCAAAATTCTACAACTATCAAGTATTTAAAAGTCCTCGCCCTGGAAGCAAGCAAACCTCTTTGTTTAAAGCCCAGGTCTGTGACTTACAGGATGTATGATCTCGAACCAGCCATATAACCTCCCTGTGCATCAGTTTCCTCACCTGTAAAATGGGTGATATTATCATATCAGTATTTATAATTATATAATCATATATATTATATGTTACATATTATATATAGGCATATGGTTACAATAAATACGTAAGTATAAAGTATATAATAATAATAGTATCTACCTCATGAGGCAATTAGGAGAAATAATGAATTCATGTAAGGTGCTCCCCTCATGCCTGGCATATAAATAAGCACTCAGTGAGTGTTAGCTATTTTATTCCAGACAAGTAATTAGTTAAAACAAATTAAGGGGACAGGACCATGATAGAATAAGATAGAATCAAAGAGAGAATCTTCTAAGTGTTCGGAAATGCCATGGCCAGATGTTCTGATTTTTGCGGCATGTTCCTGGTCTACTCCTATTGTCCCAGCAAAATTGATAACAGTGCCCCAGCAGACATACAATGCCCGCTCAGGGGAGGACTTGCTGGGCCCCTGCAGGGAGCACTTCCCTGACGGTCTAGAGTGGTTACGTCCTTTGGGACCACTTCAGCTGCTGAGCCAACCACACTCTGACCAGTGACTGAGCAGGGTGGTGGGACTAGGACCCAGCTCTTTCCACTCAACACAGGACTCTTCTGATGGTCAGCATTTTCCTCAGAGCTCACCACCAGATTGACAGAAACTTGGGCAGGTCTGCCTCATAAATCCCACAGCTCCCCCGTCCAACCCCACCTCCCCCTCTGCTTCGCTCCTTAAGTCTCAGCCCGCCTCCACCGTGAAACATTTTCCTCCAGACTCCCAGCATGTGCTTCCCGGAGGACACAGCTAAAGCTGACCCAAGTCCCCTTTCACTCTCAGAAAATGAACCCATTTAGATGATAAATTATGTGCTCACACTTAACTTTGCCCCCACCCCGCTTCAACGAGGAGAGCCCTCCCCTCCCCCCAGTAAGAGAGTTATGTGCAGCACACATTTTACCATCTTGACCACAGATATAATAACATGAGACTGCAAAGTCTCTGCCTTGCTCATTGACAAGGTCGCACAGGGAGGCCACTTTGGCTGGCCTGTCAATGTGGAGACTGTCTTACTTATTAGCTCTGACCAAAACACGAGGGTGATTTGACAAAACTCAAAGAATTCGTGGTAAGTCCAAATAATCACATCTTTTCTGTGTGTTGACAAACCGGGTGTCTAATACTCCACTTCAGGAGTTGTTCTGGATTGCTGGCCTGTGGCCTTGGTTCATGACTCCTGGTTCCCTTAGCAAGGCGTGTGGTTGCTTGGCCAGAGACTCACCACTTGCTCACCCCCCAGTCCTCAGCATCATCTCCGTGCCTTCATCTCCATGGTTCTGTGCTTCTAGCCTGCAGGGAGAACTGCAGAGTCCGGGCTCCAGGATGCACACTCCATCCCACAGCTGTAACTTGGGCACAGACAGGCCTCCTCTTGGTGGATTTTCTCTCTGCCTCCACTTCCCTGAGCCCCTGTGTCCCCCTCCTGCATCCTCTCCTCACTCTGCTCCCCTCCTTCCCTGCCCCTCTGATCATCCAGACTACTCTCAAGGCCCAGGACAAGCCCCATCCCTGCTCATGAGACCTTTCTTGCCCCCATGGTGACCAAATACCATAGATCTGTTGCAGCAAACTCGACCAAGCCTTTCCCTGCAGGCCACTCAGCTTACTGAGTAGCTTCTCTGCCCTCTTGTCTGTGTTCACTGGATTCCCAGAAGTCTCCTGTCAGTCTTAGGCCCTGCTCACCGAGGCCAGGCAGCCCATGGGCCCAGCTGGCACCAGTAATAGCATGGTCCAAGGGATGAAGGCATTTTCTGCCCCCAAACTCCCTGTAAGCTCCTTTTATTGAGGAAGGGTCGCTTGGCTGATGGCTCCTACAAGACTAAGGGTTTCCTTTGTCCGTACCTTGGCACTGACCACAATGTCCTCCAGCCCCACCATACCTAGAGCCCAGAGAGGTGGTGTGGTACCCGAACTGCCTCCCTGCTGAAAGATCAAACCGTTAGCAGGGGCTCTTGGCCCAGAGCACAGGAGTGAGAAGGAGGGTTGGGAAGTTTAATGATCTACTTCCTGCTAAGGTGAACCTACTCCAGGATAGTATTCAAGCACTCCTGCCCCCTTGTGACAGGCACTGGCAGATCTCTCTCCCGCAGACTCCCTTACTCTGCCATCCACAAAGACATTCCTTCTAGTCTTCCTAATCTTTTCTCATCCATTCCCTCATTGTGCAGTGTGTTCAATGCCCTCAGAGCTCAGGGCCCAGAATCTAACTGCTCTGATGGCCTCTGAAGGCATCTTGGCGTTCTTCCTCCTCCTTTCCAATCTTAAATCTCCTGCTGGCAAGCACATCATAAGACACCCGATCAGTAGAGCCTGAGAGAATATTCTTGAGGACAAAGTGACCATGACTCACTAATAATATTCATTTGTTTTTTCATTCAGTGAATACTTATCAGGTCCTTGTTATGTGCCAGGCACCGTGCCAACACCTGGTACATCGCTAACCAAAATAGACCTACCCCTGCACAGACCAGTATCTGAGAGAGACATGAAACAAATAGACCCATGAGTAAGTTTATCATCACAAATGGAGAAAAGTACTTAGAAGGAAAATAATAGGCTGTGAAAGAGAGAATATGCAGCATTGGCTGGTTGGTGGAGGTCTCTTACAGCCGAGACTTGAGGGATGGTGAGGGCAGACTGGGACAAGACGGGTTGACCCCTCACTCCCTACCTGCCTTCTTCCCTCACCTTCCACCATGCTCAGGACCCAGAGCAGAGAACCTCCCCAAGCCCAGCTGCTGCCTAGAGCACTTGCTCCTCCCTTCAAAGTCTGATCTCAACCCAGGGGAAAAGATTACCTCCAAGCGAGGTTTTATGGCATTACTTATCTTCCAAAGAGCCATCTCGTGACATCTGCAGAAATGTGCTATCAGGCCCAGGAGAGAGGGCCTCCCAGCCACGGCCCAGCCCCCAGCAGCCCGGGACTGCTGCACCATCGTGGGAGCGGAGCCTCCTACCAGACAGGGTCTTTGGAATGGCCGCATTAAGAATGATTGTGGCAATAAAGTTCTATTAGCCATCTGGAACAGTGGTGCACTCTCAAGGGCCAGGCGCTCTATTGCTGATGGCTACAGACAGATGTATGCAGAGAAGGGCTCCAAAGGACAGGAGCTGGTGACTGTCTGGGATGGAGGTCAGTTAGAGGGGGACACCAGCTCTCCCCAGTCTGAGTGGCAGGGCACCAGAACACTGCAGCCAAAACACCTGGATGAATTCTATTTCCCTCATCATTTAGAAAACTGTTTGCCTTTCCTCGGATAAACGTAAAAGACACAAATGAGGTATCAGGGATGATTAAGAGTAAAGCTCTCTTCTCCTCCCAAGGCAGTTCTCTGACCCTCCCACAAGGGCTACCTCCCTTGGGAGTCAGACAGACCTGGGTTCAAACTCAGGGATGTCCACTTTACCGGCTGTGCGACCGTGAGGCTCCGATAAAATCTCAGAGTTTCAGTTTCTCATCTGTCAAATGAATACAATAACTTGTCCCTTCACTGGCTCCTGGATGGAGGAGGTGGAGTACTTAGCCCCTCCCCACCTGGCCCATCAAGGCTCCTTTAATGAGCATTATTAGCACTGTTTATCAGCAACCCTTTCAGGGCTACAGCCTTGACCAAAAGTGGATGGGAACGCAGTTGAGGCAGACAGTGAAGGAGAAGCACCGAGAGCCCTGATGTCCCTGTCCCATTTCAGGTACCTCTGTCCCACAGTTATGGGGACAGTTATTCTTTGGTTGTGTGCTTCCATCCCTCCCCTCACAAGAGTGAGTTAACAGAAGCATAAACACAGGTGTCACTATGATTTATGGAGTAATTAATAAACAATTAAGGTGTCTTGGAGCACAATTACACATTTTATTTCAGCTGCCTTCTGTGGCAATGGCTTGGCTTACCCGCCGTCGTGGTAGAAGGCGGCGCCTGGCCCGTGGCGGTGGGTGATCTGGAGGGCTACGTGGGTTTTATGTAAAACCAGGGTGTGGGGCAAATACTGCCTGAAAGGCATAATGTCAAATGAGCTGCCCTCAAAGGCAGCCAGCCCTAAACCAGCCTTTTCCCAGTCTCTGCATGGGCTCTGCCCCATCTAGGGGGTGGAGAAGCCTCTCAGGGTGATCTGCTCATAGGCTAACAGGTTGCTAGAGGTGACCAGGCAATCCCAAGGCACACAGAGCCATGCTGTCACTGCCTGCCACTGCTGTGAGCATGCTTTCCAGGCTTGTGTGGAGCTCTGCTTCTAAGCTTGGTACCTGCCAAGGGTGACATCCTCAGTCACCTCCTCTCCTGGAGACAATGGCCTCCCACACACTGAAGCCAACAAGGCTCCCTCCCTCACCCCCATTCTAGTCCACTTATGATGCTCTCCACTCAGGGGCACTGCCAGGTGGCACTTCTGGGTGTGCTCCCATCACCCTCCCACCACACCTACTTCACCAAGTCCTATCACCCACGCCAATCCCACCGCCACCACTCCGCACCTTACAGCCCTTTACTGGCTTCCCGATGACCATAAGCCTATGTGTCACCCACCCCACCCCAACTGCACCCTGTGATTCACCTACCCCCTCACCCATGACACAGCCCCGCCCTCCTGCTTGTGGGGAACCTCTCCTTTGGTCACTCTGTGCCAAACCAGACACAAATATTCTCTCCTACTGGACCAATTCAGCTCCTGATGTCTCCTGTGACTTTTTGAGGTGCCCCCCACAACCCACCTCATGCTTACCCTTGCCACCCACCTCACCAGGCTCCCTCCTCCCACTGGACACTTCCAATGTCCTCACCACTAATTTCTTTTACCATCCCAAATCCAAACCCATCTGTGGGGACCCAGTTTCTGAGTTTCTTTTTGACAAGAAGCCTTACATGGCTAATCTGGCCCACCCTGACCACCTCCAAGGTCACAAAGCCTCAGACACTGTCAGTTTTGTTTTGTTTTGTTTTTGCTTGCTGCACTTGACTGTGAGGTAGTATGGCATAGAAGGCACAAGCTCATCTCCCAGGCATAGGCACACCTGGGTTCAAGTCCTGGCTCCACCACCAACTATCTGTATGACCTTAAGCAAGCCACTTAGCGTCTGCATTTTTTTCCACATCTATAAAATGGGAATCATTGTTTTAAAGAATAAATGAACTAAAGTGCTTAGCATTGCGCCTGGCATGGTAAGTGCCTGGTGAAAATTAGCCTTTATTATCATATGTTCATGCACATCCACACACACAATCTTTATAAGGAGATTTTTAGGGGTGACTTGGTGGCTCAGTCCGTTAAACATCTGACTCTTGGTTTCAGTTCAGGTCATGATCTCAGGGTTCATAAGTTTGAGCCAAGTGCCCTATCAGGCTCTGCACTGACAGTGTGGAGCCTGCTTGGGACTCTCTCTCTCTCTCTCTCTCTCTCTGCGTCTCTCTCTCTCTCAAAATAAAAAAATAAATTTTAAAAAAACAAAGTAATGAGATTTTTAAATGCCACAAAGGCCAGGACCCATTCAACTATATCTTACCCCCAGAGAGAGATGTGCCACCATTCAGAAACCGCTCCTCTTGTGTTCCTATATTGACACTAACCCCATCTTTTGCTTTAAGGTCTCCTTGTTTCCTCCCACTGAAACTCCAATTGTTAGCATCCATCTATAACTGACATCCCAAAGTCCCTGAAAAAGGTAGTTCTCTGTGGCATCAGGTTGAGAGTTCAGGTGGGAATCAAATCACCAGGTAAAATACAGGATGCTCATATAATATTTGGACACACTTATACTGAAAAAAAAATCACTGTTAAATTCAGATTTAACAGGGCAACCTGTATTTTTATTTGCCAAGTCTGATTAACCATAGGTGAGAACTTCTGAGGGACTTCCAGCCATACTGCACTGTCTCATTTCTCCCATTACGAAATTCCACTGCAACCAAATTGGTTTCCCTGGGGCCATCTCATACAGACCTGGGATTATGTTTATTATGGCCAACTCAATTCTTTAGTAAGCGCATCTAAATGCAAATAAGCATTAAAAACCCACATCATGGCTTTAACAACCTTCCTGACATTCTCTCTCCACTCCCTGCCCTTATGAGTCCCTGCCTTTATCACATCAGGAACACACACACACTCACAAAGGAAAAATAAATATGATTGATGGGGGCAAGCTACAATAATATTTAAGGTCCATTCCAATTTTGACCTTGCATGTAGAATGTGGTAGAATGCTCACTGGTACCTTATATGTCCAAAATACCCTAAGAGATGATCATTACCTTGACTGGTAATAGAATTCTTAGATCATAATCCTTTTCTTTAGATGTTGGTAAATATTGTTCTATAGACTTCTGTCTTCCTGTATTGCAAATGAGTCTAAAGTTCTTTCCTTTGGAAATGACTATTTTTTTCCATCAATAGTCTAAATTTTTCTATTTTCCTTCGGAGCTCAGTGATGCTACCTGATGTCTATTTGCATCTATCCTGGCATCCTCAGCGAGCCCATCCATACTCAAGACTCACATCTTTCTTTAGTCAGGAAATGTTTCTTTTGTAATTTCTTTAATTTTTCCATCCACACTTCTAGACCCCTTGGTTTGTTTGGGTTTGTCCCTTTTATATTTCTTAGTTATATTTCTCAACTTTTTGCCCATGATCGCCATATCTTTGTTTTTACTTTGGGAGCTTTTTATCCCATATGATCATTCAGAATGCTAATTTGGTTCCCAGCAGTGACCAGTCTCCTGAACAGTTTGCCCACCAATTTTTTAAATTAAGAAGTTGCTTGGGGCACCTGGGTGGCTCAGTCGGTTAAGCATCTGACTTTGGCCCAGGTCATGATCTCATGGTTTGTGGGTTTGAGCCCCACATCAGGCTCTTTGCTGACAGCTCGGAACCTGGAGCTTGCTTGGGATTCTGTGTCTCCCTCTCTTCTCTGCCCCTCCACTCATACCCTCCCTCTCTCTCAAAAATAAACATTAAAAAATTTTTTTAAAAATTAAGAAGTTGCTTTTTTTGTTTTAGAAAATCAATGCTTTCTCTAGTTTTCTTTGAGAGGTCTTCCTTCTATTCTACTAAAGTTCTCTTCTGTCTCATCATTCTGTTCTACCCAAGTAAAAGCTACCTGCTCTAGTTGTTTACTAAATTCCCTTAAGTGGATGATGAGTTTTCTTTTTCTACTCATGATTATATATTCCCTGGGCACTCAGACAGTTTGGGCTGTGAAGGGTCTCTTGAACAAGGCAGCACCAGAAAGATAGTAGATTTTTGCCTCCTAGTAGACTGGCAGTAAATGAGCTGTCAAATGATTACTAACCACCCCCTCTTTAGTAGGGGAAGGAAGCAGCTCTTCCCCAACTGTCCCCCCTTACAGTTGTCCCCCTTACAGGACATAGGTACAGTCTGCACCACTGGTCTGCAAGGTCATCCAGCCCTTCCAGGGACCACATGTATCTGGCATTTGCTCTCTGAGGATCCATCAGGCTCTCTTAACAGCAAGCTTCTCAGGGGATTGTGGAATCCCATCTTCCCCCCAATCACTGAGAAAGTAGAGCCTTCTCTACCCTGGCCATTCTGCCCTTATTTGAACCAAACTCCCAGCATAACACATGCTTTGGGGCCACCAGCAGACACACCCATCAATCTCTTAGTCCATGTAGGGAATTGCCATGGAAAGAACCTGGAGGCCAAAGAGCTTGGGGCTATCTATACTCAGGAAACTAGCTGCCTCCCCGGTCTCCTTTGTAAATATTACTGTCCTACCTCCTCACCACTGTCCTGGAAAGAAAATGGCTCCTGTGGAATAGTTGAATGAATGGAATAATTCCTTTCAAGGCAGTTATGGGAGACCAGGAAATGACCTGAGTTTGGAATGCAAAGGCTTGGGCTTGAGATCCAACTCTAAGCATTTTGTAAATGTTGAAGTATGTATGTCACCATGAATTATCTCTATAATCATATTACTAAACAAGACTCATTCCAGACCTGGGTCCTGAGCAAGGCCCTCACAGTGCTCTCCCAGGCAACAGTTATTTTTCTGTAGAGCACTCCACTCAACTCTTTAGGGAAAGGGAACCATGATAAATCAAAGACTAAATAACAATAGCAGAGGCTATTCCATATTTTCATAGCATGTTTATGGGGACATCATATGGAACAGAGCTAAAGGGCTTACTGAAGTCAGGATATTTTACGTCTATTGCTTTTGCCTTATCTTCCAGACCTGTCATTCTGACATTGGAGGAAATTAAATTGGTCTGATGTGATTGGTTCCCTGCACAGTCACACTGGTTTTTATCCAGTACCCTCCAGTTTTCTGGTATTTGTAAATTAATTATTGAATGATTTGTTGCATTATCTCTCTCAGGATAATAGCGCCTGTCACAACACATGACATTTATAATATGTTTTTTAGTTTCTTGGCAATGTGTGCTAAGTAAATGTAAATTATTATTTTTGGCCTCTATCAAAGGTGTCAGATGATCAGGCATGAGCATGAGTGAACAGGTTGGGTTTTCCCTCTGAGCAGGATATTCCACACATCAGAAAACTCCCTCTGGGAAATGGAGCTGTAAAAAAATTGTATCCTCATGTAACTTGTAAGATACAGCCATTTCCCCCTACCTTCCTTCCCTTTTCTCATTTTCCCTTTATTCAGCAGCTAATGTACCTGTCCCAGAAATATTCATTCAGAATGAAAATACCTTTGAGCACACCTGATCATTGGACCCAAGCAAGTTGTGACAAGCCTCTACCTTGCCCCAACATCTGCCAATTCGGGGATATTAGAAGCCAAAGCCAAGGTCCCAAGTCTCAATCACTAACTACAGACAGCAGTCTGTGGCAACTTTTAGGGTCTGTTGTGAAAGAGATAGAAGTCCAGGCAAAAGTATCTTAGGCTCAATGCCCCTATAGCTGTCTGGGGCAGATCACACAGTCTCTCAGAACCTCCCCTTATTCAATGAAGGAACTTAACCAAACATCCTCAGAGGATCCTTCCAGAAAGTCACTTGACTTGATATTAGGTTCATAAGACACAGACATAGCAGATGCACTCTTCGACCAAAGGAGAACCAGATTCTCTGAACACTGACCTGAAAGTCTAATGGCCATGCTGCCTGGTGGGAAGTCCCATGGCAGCAGGGATGAATTCCAACAAATTTTGAACTAGGCAGTGTACGTCTTCGATGCTACTACTCCCTGCTATTCCCGTTCTTCAGTGGTTCTCCCTCCCCTCTTCCTTTCACTGTAGGCCCTAGGTCCCTTTATATTATCCCTGAGGAGTCATGAAACCCTCAGATAAGTATATCTTCTCTAGATAATGATCACTGCTCACGTCTTTCACAATCTACCTGCAGCCATCAAACTTACCTGTCCTCTATCTCTATCAGAAGATCTGTTTCGTCATTCAAATTCATCCAGAAAACAGAGTTGGAAGTATGTGTGACCAATAGTAGCTTATTGCTTTACATTCTAACTGAGAACATTGGGACCTTACAGAGGTAATTTTAACTATGTGGCAGGAAAAGTGGTTTGGGTACCTATCCATGCACTCAAAGCTCACCAGGCCAATTGTAAGACATCCTATTTAAACTTACAGCTCATCCTCCCACCAAAGGAAGCGAAATGGGATGGCACTAAAAAGAGGCTCAAAACTGAAAACTTACCACATTAGAAGTAAGAAAATTCCTGACTCTGCTTTGATCTCTAGGCCCCATGGACTGGAGAAGACCTGACTGAATGAAGAGTAACCCTTTTGGAGTGCCTGGGTGGCTCAGTTGGTTAAGCGTCCAACTTCAGCTCAGGTCATGATTTTGCTGCTGATGGGTTCCCGTCCCTCACTGGGCTCTGTGATGATAGCTCAGAGCCTGGAGCCTGCTTCAGATTCTGTGTCTCTCTCTTTCTCTCTTTCTGCTTCTCTCTCTCTCTCTCTTTCTCTCTCTCACTTTTTCTCTCTCTCCGCCCCCCTCTCTCAAAAATAAATAAACAATAAAAAAATTTTTTTAAAGTAACTCTCTCTCCCAGTCTCAGGCATTTGGAGCTCTAGAATGCTGCAAGGTACATAATGGAACAAGCCCAAATTGGAAAGTAGGAGCCCTGGGATTCGATTCTATTGTTGCCACTTATGCACTGGGTTACTTTACACAGGGATTTTCTCTGGGAGCCTGACTTCTCCATGTTGTAAATTATGGAAGCTGACCAGGGATCTCTGAAGTCCTTTAACTCTTACACATGTGGTTCTCACCTTCACCTGCCTCCTCCCAAGTGAAGAAATTATAGTTGCAGGATTGGGGGATACTTACTTGGCAACCTCTATTCCTGCTGGCAAAGGATGAATTCTCTTATTCCAGATGGGCCCTTGTACTTTCTATGAAAAGGATGTACCCTGGTCTTCAATAGCTGGTTCCTGCCCAGATTCACTTCCAAGCAGCAGGCGAAGCTTCCTTCCCTACCTGCACTTCGAAATAAATGTAAAATAATGGTTTGTTTTGTTGTTTCAGCACCAAACTACATTCAGAGGAGGGGAGCCTAGTTGTTGCTTTTGGCGATGTGCTCTGCATCCTTAATGGCCTCAGTATTCCCACTAGAAATGTGTCACCTTCACAACCCAAATTCAGCCTGAACTTCCAAGCTAATCAGATAGGAAATTGTCCCTGTGTATGGAGCAAGTGGCCCAGTCAAAGCTCCAGAGCCTTCCTGTTACAGACCTTTTGGCCTATAAAGCTACCAATCAAACATCTCCCAATTACCTCACTAGTAGCCCTAGGAAAGCAACAGCTAAGGAGGTGGACTTGAGGTCCTCAGAGAAAAGAACTTGCTGAGTGATTTCTAGAAGAGTCAGAAATACTTGGTTCAAATGTAGCTCTGAGACTTACAAGCTTGTCACTTAACTTCTCTGTGCTTCAGTTTCCTTTTGTGTGAAACGGGTACTAATACCTGTCTTGCCTTTTGCAAGAATCAACAGAGACGACGGATGCAAAATAAAACACCTTGTAAACCAGTGCTCTTTGGGAAGGGTGGCATTTTAATTGTCAAAGAGTCATTTCAAAATAAACGTGTCAGGGGCGCCTGGGTGGCTCTGTTGGTTAAGCATCCAACTTCGGCTCAGGTCATGATCTCACGGCTCGTGGGTTCGAGCCCCGCGTCGGGCTTTGTGCTGACAGCTCAGAGCCTGGAGCCTGTTTCAGATTCTGTGTCTCCCTCTCTCTCTGTCCCTCCCCTACTCACGCTATCTCTCTCTCTCTCTCTCTCAGAAATAAATTTAAAAAACATTAAAAAGAATAAACGTGTCAAACTCCCTTCCTCACTCTTCAGAAATCTAATTCTTCAAATCCAGGGTAGTACCTGGCCATACATATTCTGAAAGGCCTGTAGTAGATGCTGGTCCATACTGCCCCATTGTGTGTTTTGTGGATATGAGAGGTGATTGATAGGATGTAAGCTTCATTCCTAACCAATGTCTAGATGACTCTGGAGGAGAATATTCAGGAACTTAGAGACTCAAAGAATCTCAAATAGTCACCCATCTTAGGAAAAGGATCCTTCCCCCTAAGCCCTAGCAGGAGGCTGGGCCTTCTGTCCAATTGGGAACAAAGCTAGATTAGGGCATATAAAGACAATTGAGTCAAGGATGATACATATTGTGAGATGACGGCACAGATGCCAAGCTAAACTTAGTTACCAACAAAAACATAACTCCCTGCACTTTCTGAGATTTCCCCTTTTTTATTACCTTGCCAAAGTTGATCAAATCAGACCTTGACATTCAGACACCTAAAACAAAAGTCCGCTCACTGAAATTCAGAGATCAGAACAGGATGCCAGATGCACCAACCTTTCATTCTTCTATCCTAGTCCTAGCGATGAGACTCCACCAAGCACACGTGTGAATGCAATAGATAAACCACTTCTCAGCTGGTAACAGATGTCAGGCTTGCTGCTCCCCAGCAGAAGCATCCAAAACTGAGTCTTCCTACCTGACTGGGATCTCTGAACCCACTTCCTGATGTCAGAGATGCCTGGGAGTCAGCAGCCAGCCAATTTCAGCTCAATGTAGAGCTTAATCCCAGACTCTGGACCCTTGACTATTATTCACATTGACTAAACCCCCAGTGTACTCAGGTTTGCCCATATTTACATATCCATCAATGCAACACAAGGCCCTTAACAGCTATCATTCATATCCAGCATGGCCTTTAGATACCTTCTTAGAAACAGGTCCTTTGAAAACTTGAGTACCATTAATGGTGAATATGTTAGTGATCCCATGCAGGCATGCTTACATGTAAGAAATCTTGTCTGTCAGTATTAAAAGATGGTCTCAAGTCTTGATATTTCTTCCATTAAAAGGAAGAGTCTATATTCCCTCCATTTGAATCTGCACAAACTTATGACTACTTCAACCAGGAGAGTATGGTAGAAGTGATGCTATATGACCTCCAAGCTTGGCCATGCAGCTGCCTCTTGGATCTCTTGGAGCACTCACTCTGGGAGAAGCCAGATGTCATGTAAGAAATTTAACAACCCTGAGATCATCATGCTAGAGAGGCCACATGTGGGCACTCCAGTTGACAGCCTCAGGAGAGCTGCTAGACAGCAGTAAGCACCAAATGCAACCATGTGAGTGAGCCACATGGAGTCTTGGAATTCCAGACTTTAAGTCTTCAGATGATTCTAGTGCCAGGCAACTTCTGAAAGTAACCACATCAAAGACGCCATGAAAGAACCATGCAGCCTAACCCTTCCTAGGGTGCCACACCCACAAAATTGTGAATGAAGGTAAGTGGTCGTTTTAAGTTGCTAAATTTTAGGATAAGTTGTCACACAGCAAGAGTTAATGAAATATCTTCTAATTCCATACATAGAGTGGTGAATATGAGAGGTGGGAATTTGCTCAGATCACTTCATCTATCACAGTCAGGCACTCTCATATCCTATTGGTAGGAATAAAAGTTGGTAAACCTTCTCAGAAGCAACTTTGGCAACACCCAGCAAGAACTGTAAAACACCCATCCTTTGACCTCTCAGTTGCAATTCTAGGAGTCTGCTCCAGTGAACTGATTACAGATATATACAAAGAGTTATCTGAACCATCTGAAAGGATGTTCACTAGTGTTATATAATAGCAAAACACTTGGAATAACCTACATGCTCCCCTGAGATATTGGTTAAATAAACTATAATATATTTGCACAAGAAAGTACTTTATACATGTACCAAGTTTAAAAAAAAACAACAAGTTTTTTTAAAGTACATTTCATGACAAAATATTCACCATCTAATGGGAAATGAAAGTTGAGATTACAAATGATATTTTCTTATATAAAGACTATATATATCTGGAAGGAAAAATCTCAAATTATAAAAGTGATAATGTCTAAACACTCATCTCACTTTCTGGGGTTTTTTTCTGTATTTTTGACATTAACTATAATCAAAATACATCACTTTTATCTCACTTTTTAATGTTTATTTATTTTTGACAAAGACAGAGAATTGGGAAGGGGCAGAGAGAGATGGAGACACAGAATCCAGAGCAGGAACCAGGCTCCGAGCTGTCAGCATGGAGCCCAACACGGAGTTTGAACTCACAAACCATGAGATCATGACTTGAGCAGAAGTCAGACACTTAACGGACTGAGCCACCCAGGCACCCCAACATACATTACTTTTGTAATCAGAGGAAAAAGATTTTAAAGAGAAGAAAAGAGCATGCCCAGAAGGTGAAAAAAGCCTGTGCATCCAAGTACCAGCTACTTGTAGAGGGCTAACAGGACCACCAATCCTAGCTGTGGGCAGAACTAAATAGGAAACTGGAGATCCTGAGACTGAAGATCAAAAACTAAAAGTTAAAGTGAAGGTGGGAAAGGAAACAGGATGGATAACTGTCCAGTCCTTTATCCAGTCAAAGCCCCCAGGGCCCTGGCCATATCACAATGATGTCACAAAGGTGACATTCCATATACAGTTTGCAGAACTATATGGGAAGGTAGGTACTAAGTATGTATCCATACATGGGAAAGAGTAGGAGGAGCTTGAGAGGGGGGTCGGGCAACGGTTATGAGTTCCTAGGGTGTCCTTGAACACTTGCATCAGCAAAATGCAGGCTCTAGCACTGCATTGTCCAATACAGTAACTGCTACCCATGTGAGCTATTTAAATTTAGATAAATTTAAATAAACAAAATTCAAAATTCATTTCTGTCACACTGGCCCCATTTCAAGTGGCTAATGGTTATCATGTTGGACAGAGCAGCATAGAACTCCTCCATCATCACGGAAAGTTTTCTAATGGAAGGATTTCTAATTGCTCAACTTGGATTCTTAGATTTCTATGGGGACAGTGACACATGGTGGAAAGACGAAATTGGAAGTGAACAGGCCAACAAAAACCCAATTCTCGGAGCACCTGGGTAGCTTAGTCAGTTAAGCACCCAGCTCTTAATTTTGATTCAGGTCATGATCTCATGGTCATAAGATTGAACTCCTCACTGGGCTTTGCACTTACAGCACAGAGGCTGCTTGGGATTCTTTCTCCCTCTCTCTCTCTGCCTTTCCCCTGCTCATGTGCACATGTTCTCTCTCTAAATAAATAAATAAATAAACTTTAAAAAAAATAAAACAATTAAAAAGGAAAGAAACCCACACTCACACTTACCAACTGTGAGATCTTGGGCTCATTATTAACTTCTCCGAGTCTCAGTTTCCTTATCCAGCAGATGGGAATAATATCTACCGCATAGTGCCGTGACAGAGATTAAGGGATACAAAGACAGCAAACTGCTAGATCAGAGCTTACACTCAGTAGGTGCTCAAACAGCAGTAGCTATTACACTAATGAGGATCCCTGGGTCCTTCCAAGAGCATCTCATAGTATCCAAACCAATAAGACCTACTCAGAAACCAGGAATCTTTTCACTCAGAATCGGGCTAGATATAAGAAGCTCTTTAGCCTTTTAAAAGCTTTCTTTTAAGGTCACTTGTTCTCACACCTAATGTAAGCTCAAGCTGATGAACGCCTAGAAAAGCAGATCAGAAGATGCCTGGTAGCTCTGTGGCCATCATTTCTCCCCTTAGCAAAGCCTTTATCATCCCTTTCGTGCAGATGGGGTTCAGCAAGGTTATGGGTGGTGCAGCTGGGCCTCAAAACCAGGTCTCAAGTGCCCCATACATTCCCTGTTACCTACTACAACGTCTTAACCACAGTGGCATTCAGGAGGCCTTCCGAATCACAGTCTAAACCCCTCCTTGGGTAGGACAAGCCAGTCAGGGGAGATAAGAGGACCCTGGATGCCTAGTCTCAGAGGAGTGGGTGACAGAATTTCTGCTCTTCCCATACAAAGATGAAGAACTGGGCACAAGCCATTGGGGGTTAGACAGAGGACACAAAAAGCACTCCCAAGCATTACTTAGCGAGGGGAAAAAAAAAAAGAGAGAGAGAAATGGAACACACAGCTTGTGGAAATGGAATCGAGTGTCTACTCCAATCGGAACTGAGCACCGACCTCGGGAAGGAGGAATGAGGAATAATTGGCCTTCCAGGGGCAGGCAGCGAGTATAAACACAAGTAATGCTATTCCACGTTCAGCTCCTACATAAAGCACAGTTACAGAGTGAGGGAGCCAATTTCAGCATGACAGGAGTGAGCATAAAAAGGATATGTGGAACTGTAAGCCTCTTCCCCAGCACAGCATAACCACGTTATAACTAGATAAAATGCTTGAATGGGCGCCGCAGCTAATTAACAGTGGCCCCTTTAAAAAGAGAGCTCTGCTTATTTTTATGGACGTGCTGAACATAACTAGCAGGATTTAAAATCGGGCTCTCCTTACTCATTTATTTTTCCCTATAACTTGAACTGAGTTTTCCCTGGGTTCCAGACTAATGAAATGCTTATTTAGAAGCTGTGGCCATCTGTGGCTGGTGCTGCTGTGTTGGTTTCTGCTCCCTGCCCGGGGGTTGATGAAGTTCTGGAGCATGGGGAATTTCCCACGATGCCCAGCCCTCGGAAGCCCAGTTACGTGGGAAGGGATTTATTGGGAAGAAAGATCAGGGCCCGGTACTCCTCTGCTCCAAAGGGGCTGGCTCCCTGCTGCTCTGTGGGGAAATCCTGACAGCTGGCATGCTGGCAGCCTCGCCTGCCACTGGGGCGTGTTAAACTGCACAGGGAACTGGAAGCCTCACTCTAGCACCTGCCATAGGCATGGGCTCTGCATGCTGGTAGCCCCAGAGGCCCAGGGTACCATTCCCTTCTGCTCCCTGCTTTACTTTCTCCTTCCCTAGATGGGAGAATGCAAACCTATGATGCTTCATCCTTGCTATTTGATTCTTTGCTCAGGGATGGTTTCCCTCCATTTACCCATCTGATTTTTAAAAACCAGGTGAACTACACTCCTCTCAGTTAATACCGTCAGTGCCAGGGCCCATCCGCCACTGCTGTTCCTCTCACACTGTCCTGATAACACGACTCCTCCCTCAGCATCTCCTGACCCATGTCCACTCACAGTGATGGCAGATAAAAGCAGCTGGCAGAACACTTGTAGCCACACTTTGGGATGAGCCCTGCGGACGGCAGTCTCCTCATTAATTCTGTCCTTGCAGCAACCTAATCAGCTGTACTGCCTCCCCCAGCCCCCCAGCTTTAGCCCACAAGATTTCTTTGTTTACACTCACTCTTCTCCCCTCCGAGTGCTCCACTCTCTGAATGATAACAATAGATATCAACCCCCTTACCGTGTCTCCGACTCTTGTTTCTGGCCCCCTTCCCTGCCCGGCCTCTCTGGATACCACATCTTCAATTCCACTCGATGAATATTTGATACGAACCTACTCGGTACCTGCCACTGTCTAGGCTATTCATCCTCCCATTCGGCTCCACGAGGGTCAGAGCCCTCCCTGTACTGGCCCTCTCATATCCCCACACCTGGAAAAGACACTTGACAAGTAATTTTGGGGTAGATGAATGCCTGCATAGGAGGAGACAGCCACGCATGCAACCAAAAAAGCACAATGTGATCAGTGCTATTAAAAAAAAAAGCGGGTACAAACTCCTTTGGGAACTCAGAAAAGAGAGCAATTAATGCTGCCCAGGGAAGGATGCATTCCAGGTAGAGGGCACCAGACATGCAAAGGCATAACAGTGCATAAGTAGAGGGGGGCCAGTGGGGTGGTCAGCTCTGCTGACCATGCTCTTGCTCAAAAACGAAGCTATGAAGCCACAGAAGGACTGACAGGGATGCCTCTATATGGGGGTCAGTGTAAACCCTGGCTGAGGTAGGTCTGCCTTCATGATGAGCACAGAAATGCCAGTCCCTAAGCTCTGCTCTGTGCACTCTTCTGAAATGGGCTCTGGGCACACGAGGATGAGTCAGACCGCTCACTGCACTCAAGTTGCTCTCTGCTGAGTAAGGGAGAAAGATTAGTTGGAAATTATAGTAAAGTATGATGAGTATGCCTGACGGTTCTACCAGTTCCGAGCACCTGAGCCACACTGGCTCCAGCTGCTGTGGGCTCTGAGATGGAGGGAATGGCCAAAACTCAGAGATGGAGACACCATTTAGGGCATTGATGTCTTGAGGGAATATACTCGAGAAACTGGTTTGTTTGCAGCAAAGAAACAAGAGGAGGGGAGAGATGGTGGCATTGTGAAGGCCACTTGGCACTAAATCAGTGCCCCTGCAGGGCTTTTCCAAGCATACAGCTGGATCCTGGAGACCTCTGCTCCAGGGCCAGGCCAGGAGAGGGCCTTCCTAAGAGCCTGCTGGAGGGTCCTGAGGGGCTTAACATCACCGCCCTGGGTTCTATCCTCCAGTCCCACAGGACTCCTTCTCAACACAGGCACTACTCAGCCCTCCAGAGGTATTCTGTACCTCCTCTCTGGTACAGAGAGCCAGCCAGCACTGAGAATTTTGGTTCACAAAGGCTCTCTGGATTTCTCCTCTCATTAGGTGCCCTCCTGCACCAGAATTCTATCAAGGCTGCTGCTCTCGCCTGACTCTGAGGAGGGGCATGGTAGGATCCTAAGATCCAACAGTTTACCGTCTTCCATTTCCAACGACTCTGCACTTCAAATTGCTTCTGTTCAAACTCCTTGTAGTTTTTCTGGGTTTCTGGGAGGAGAGTGCATCGATTCTGTTTTGATAAGGTCAGCAGTGATCAGCTCTGACAGTCAAGTGCATAACCTGTCCCCCTCCCCCTCCACTAGCTGTGGTTCCACATGCAGAAAAGGAAGGAGAGAAACAAAGACAGGGAGGAGGAGTCCTTTGTCTCCATGCTTCTGAAAACCTCTTTAAGCCCCATCAGGAAAAGCAGGCTCCTCACAGATTGCAGTCTTGGAGAAGCGGTAAGGGCACACCTGATCTCTTCTGTGTGCAGTTTCATTTTCCTTTCCCTCCATGCACTCCTGCCCCGCAGTCTACTCTCCTAGATGGTGACTCTTTTCCCTCCTAAGAACCAATTAAGTGCCACGTAGGAGCGGCAGACTCCCGATGACACTGATTCACATTTGGAACCTGTAGGATTGTTCAGACTGAGATGCCTGAGACGGCCCCTCTGAGGTGTCACACAGCTGATTTGAGCTTGATGAAAAAAGTGCTTGCTTGGATCGTTCCCACTTTGCTGAGGTCACCAGGGGAGGCTGCCTGGAGCACCCTCTCCAGGAGGAGTCCACACCTCCACCAAAATGGTGGGCATGTTCCCAGCCCAAGCTTGACAGCCAAGGGCTGACTCTCCTTGGAGGCCACCTCTGAAATAGCATACAAAACAGTACTATGTGAGTGTGGATATGTGCTTGGAGACACAACCCAGAACTTTCATCAAATTCTCCAGTAGACTCATGATCCAAGAAAGGTGAAAAATATTGTTCTATAAAATCCTTTCAAAAACCCCTTAGAATGTGCCTGATAGGCTCCCAAAAACACCTCCCAGCTGGCAGTGCCATGGTAGCTGCCCTAAGACGTCAAAGCCCAGGACAAAGAGTGATGTCTTTTTTTTTTTTTAATATTTTTTATGTTTTATTTATTTCTGAGAGAGAGGCAGCATGAGCAGGGGAGGGTCAGAGAGAGAAGATACAGAATCCGAAACAGGCTCCAGGCTCCAAGCTAGCTGTCAGCATAGAGCCCAACATGGAGCTCAAACCCACAACCCATGAAATCATGACCTGAGCCGAAGTTGGACGCTCAACCGACAGAGCCACCCAGGTGCCCCTGATGTCTTTTTTTTTTAAATAATAAAATAGAATGCTGTGTTCCCCTACAAATGGACCTTGAGAGTTTGTTTGGAGGTACTAGCAAGGGAGCACAGCCACTCAAACACCCTTGACCAAAGAACGGTCCTCCCCTGTTGGGGAAGGCTGTCCTCTATGAGCAAGCATGCAGCTTCAGGAGGGAGGCACATGGAGTGGCGAGGGAGGAAGGGGACACCTGCCTAGCCAGCCAGATCAGCTCAATCAGTGGGTGAGAGATGTTGCAGCCAGATCACCCTCACATCCAAGAGTGATGTCTTAAGTGGATCTCAGTGTGTTAATATAATGCCACTGTCCTGGTGTTCTGAAGGTCAGCTAAGAACAAGCCCATGACCAATGACTTAATGGGCCTGCTAACCAGTGAAAAGGAGTGTGAATGCAAGACCCACATCACAAGAAGCAATGATCCCCTGAACTGCCGGCAGTTGGGTACCAACTATCAACCCTTATTCAGATCCAAGTTCCATGGAATTTGAACCAGCCTCAGAGCCACTAACCAGGATAATAAAAGGTCTGAAATCACAACATCAAACACAACAGAATCATGGCTACCGCCAAGTGGGAGCCTTCTCTGCCAGGCACAGTGTCAGGTACTTCAGACATAGGATCTCATTCAATACTCACAACAACCATAGAACTGCCTGTACTTCCACTTAATAGATGAAGAGGTTGGGATTCAGGGAGAATGTGTGCATGATCTCAAGGCTAGTATGTGGAGATTGTCAGATTTGAGCTGACAACTGTGTAACTCCAAAGCCCATGCTTCAGGACCCATGCCATAAAACAGCAAAGTCAGAACTGGGAGGCAGCTTGAAGAAAAGAACCCATGGACCCATGATAACAGGGGATGGAATAATTTATTGCTGCAAAGAGGAGAACTATGAATGAGGGGAGAAGTTACTAGGAGGTAGATTTTAGTTTCCTTGTGTTCTGTCGGGGTTTTTTCCTAGCAGCATTAGGCAGCATGTCAAGGTAATTGCCATGCTCATAGTCCCCTTCCAAGAAAAATTTCCCCACAGAAGCCTCTGCTGAGAGAAGCTTTAGGGCCGTTTCTTAAACCGAGATAACCGTGGATTGTTCTATGCAATCCTTTTATTGCACCTGATTGAACCAGAAGTAGACTCCTAATTCTGAATAGTCAAACCTGACAATAGGAAAACTCAGTGCTAACTGCTCACCAGGGCAACATACAAGCCCAAACATGTATGATGGTTCAGACCTGATATAGACCTATTTCTTACTTGTGTAAAATTCTAAATGGATGATCCCAACTGACAAGCAGGTCTCCTCTAAGTGGTGACTTAGGGACCCTGGCTGTTTCCATCTTGTGCCTCCTCTGCCTTCAACACATGGTTTCCAAGGTCACCATGCTCATTTATATCTAGCCAGCAGAAAGGGTAAGATCTTGGAGAATGTACTTGGGATGTTTTTTGCCAAGCCTGGAAATGGTACACATCATTTCAACTCACAATCCGTTTGCAGCAACTCAGTCATATGGTTACATTTAACTGCAAGGGAGGCTGGGAAATGTAGTTTAAGTGTATGCCAGGAAGAAGAGGAGAGTATGGCTAAATCTTTGTCAGCCTCTGCTGAAAGTACAGAGAAGCCAGGTGGCTCAGTGGAGGTATAGTTCACATGTTATTTCTGGTCCTGTCATAGTTTTGCAATTGTCTCCCCGAGGCCCTTAATAAGGAAGCAAGTGTTCTTCTCTAAGACAATAATCCTCCGGAGAACTATATACCAGATAGGAAGCCCATATGACCCAGGGCCCTACTAATAGTGAATCATACAGATGGCCATTTTATAAGTTTGTCCCCAAGACAATAGCCCCACCAGAAAAATGGTAGCACCTCAGACCTCTCTATTTTGAGGCTTTTCTAGAAGCCTCCCAAAGGGACTAGTCATCTCTCCATGAGCCCTGCTTGTTCTCCCTATAGGCTCCTGTCCATCATCACTCTGCTTCTCACTTTAATGTCTGGCAATGCCATTCTACCATGTTAACAGCACACTGCACACTCCACCTGCACATACCCACTTGGGACCTCCTATGCCCCTTGTGAGCACATCTTCCCCTCCTTCCTGCCTCCTAGCTTACAGTCCCTACTTGAAATCTTCAGAGCCACATGCACCAGGGCTGTCCAGTTGCACAGCCCCAGAAGCACCATCCAAAATGTAGTCTAGGTGAGCGACCCCACTGGAGCTAAGCTATAGGCAGTACTGAAATGGATCCCAGGAGAGGTGTCACTGACGCCACATCCCAACGTCTCCAAGCCTTAGCTCTTCCTGTGTTAGGACCCCTAGCACATAGGATCCTCTAATTGTTCTGACTGAAGTTTAATATGGAGTAACTAAGTCAAGGAGAAGTTAAGGGTAACCTTGATAGCACAAAATGTAATAGATTAAATTACATTTCAATTGGCCTGCCTCTTCTCACCTGGAAAAGTGCAACACTGACCTTAGTTTCAAGGCCAGTTAGGGTATGTGTGTGTGTGTGTCTGTGTGTCCGTCTGACACTCTCTCTCTGTCTTAACCTCATTTGACATAAAAATTGAAGTCTCTGATAAAAACAGAAAGGCTAGAACTATTAGAATAGAGTCATTTACTGAAAGCACGGGTGTTTCGCTGAAAAAAAGTCTTTATCTGTGATCACATATTCATTCTCCCATCCTGGTCCATAGCTATTTCCAAAAAGACTATATCTTCAGGCCCTAGCACATGACAGGTGTTCAGTGAATACTTTTTGAATGAATGAATGAATGAGTGAATAGAAGCCAAGCTTTTACACAACTATTCAAAACTGCCCTTGATGAAAGGAAAGGAAGTATTATCATTGGTCTTTTTACCCAATGGAGGAAAAGAGACAAGAAAGACTCATGTAAGTCTGAGGCTGAACTAGAATTCAAGCAGTTCTCACTGATGGCTTCCTGCAAGCCATGCTCATGATTACATCCCAACTAACCAAAGCCTCCCCCAAGCTGCCCTGGTGCCCAAGCACCCCCCAGCATCACCTGCACTCTCCCCGTATACTGCTCCTCCTCCCCTGCCCCAGTCCAGACAGAACTGTGTGGTCTTTCACTGCCCACATTAGTTCCCGGAAGCTGGTATAGAGCCCTCAAAATCTGAGGGCAGGGTGGTTTGGGAGAAGGTATGGGCACAACTCTCTTGGAAACCTCCCCTAGCTCCCACCCCAGATGAATAAACATCCTCAATGACCTTAGCCTTTAGGAGCCTGTCAGATCCTCATTTAGAAAATGTGCTCTGGGCTCCAAAATTAGGCAAAGGATTGGAAATGACCCATAGGCACAAGGCTCCACACTTGTACACTTCAGCTTCATCCGTTTAAAATATCAACTCTGAGATGTCACCCCATTTCTTTCCAGACAGAATGTGTTATCCACTCTACAAGATGTAGCAGATTAGGAAAGCCAGAAAGGATTGCCATGTCCATTCCAAGTGGACTCTCTGGGGTAGCCGATCTAGAAACTGAAAACATTTCTCCTCCATTTATTGTTCAGTTTTTATTTAAAGGGAAAGTCCCCAAATGGAATTGAGAATGTTTGGGTTGTTTTAAGGGCATCTTTCCTTTCTATGACACGGTGAGCCTGCTCTCCATTTTTCCAAGCTCCAGAGAGAAATTCCACTTGCCAACACTTGAGTGATTTCACCTCTAGCGTTTCCATGGTGATACACATCCTCACATAGCCTGGAGAAAAGGTGCAGCTCCAAGTGATGATGAATATGAACGAAGCTCAGCAGCCTCCCTGGGCCTAGGGGGCTCTCCTGGAGGAGCTGGGCTGCATAGACTGCTAGCTCTGCATGGCCTCTGCTTCAGGTAGCCTGAGATGGCCTGCTCAGGAAGGCCTAAGAGAGTGTGGATGCATTCCTGGAAACCTCAGCTGTCAGGGGCTTCAGGGCCTGGGGAGGGGAGGAACCAGTTGTCTAGGAATTGTGAGGAGAGCATCTCCAACAGAAGAAGGTCTAAGCAGAATGCTGCTCAGAATTATACAGGGTCTCCATAGCCCCTGGAGTCTACGGGGACTTGGGCTTTCTCCTGGCCCAACCCAGGTCAGGCTACCTGCAGGCTGCCATTATAGTATATAAATGTAGCTATAGAACAAAAACAAAGCCAAACAGTTCTGCAAGAAACTGAGGCTGATCTCTGCTACTTGGTGAGCTTTGCTAAGCTAAGTTAGGGGTCAGTGTGTGGATGCCCCACTTGCCCTGCCTCAGACAGTAATAGTAATAAAGCTACCATTTACTGAACACTCACTATTTGCCCCATACCACACTAAATGAAATTAATGCCTTCTCTGATTTGCCCTTCACAATTAAAGCAACTCTATGTGGTAGGTAGTATTGTTTGTTTCCACTTCAGAGATAAAGGAACAGGGGCTCAGAGAGCTTAATTGACTTACCCAAGGCCACCCAGCTAGTAAGTGATAAACGCAATTCAGGTCATCTCAACTTAGAGCCTGATATCAGGCATTTCCCTCGGCCTCTATGTCTAGGACCAGGCTAAACCTAACCCAGAAATGAAGAATGACGCACCTGTTTTCAGAACTCACATTTGTTCAGCCTTCCAGTTTACAATGATAGAGCTTCCACTTCTTCAGCATCTTCTGCGTGCTAAACATTTTACACTTAATCTGATCTGCACAAAAATCTTTCAAGAAAAGTGTCAATAGTCCCACATTTCACTTGGAAAAACCGAGGCCCTGAAAGATTGTTTGCTCAAAGTCCGATGAGTGTCAGAAGCCAATTTTGAACCCACTTCTGACTCCGTAGGCAGAATCTGACTGAGATTCATTTTTTACATACCTCATTTAATCCATACCTGTCAGGTCTGAGATTGAGTGCCCAGCTCTCCAAATTTGAGGGAAATCCAGGAGCCGAAGCAAGATGGGAACTCTAAAGGCAAAGCCACTCCCCTTTTACTGCCTCCTGCCTGGTCTCCTTTAGCCAACTCCCATGGGTGTGCTGTATCTCTCTCTTAGCCTAGTCATTCCTTCTCTTCTTTAACCAGTGCTAATGGAATATCTACTGTGCACGGACCCCATGCCAGGTGCCAGGGACACACAGAACTAAAGGCCCAATCCCTGCATTCATCCTCACTGCCCGTCTGTGCACACAGCCCTGACATGCAGACTCCCACTGAATTCTAACAGCAGCCCTGTGGGCCACACCCTATGATTATGCTCACATCACTGGCAAGGAAGCTGAGGCTTGCCATGGCTCCTTAATCGTCAGTCCACAAGGTCACAAAGCAAGTAAATGGGAAAGACAGGACAAGAACCCAGGCTAGCAACTGGGGCCAGACTGTCTCTGGAGACCTTGGCCTTGTAACTTGTTGTGCTTGGCTGTGCAGCCAGGGCCACAGACCATGTGAGCACTGAGAAGGGGGCATTTCTGCCTGGGGCTTCAGGAGCAAGGCCTACAGAGGATAGGACTTTGGTACAAAAAGTCCAGGAGCAAGGAACAGCAGGGGCTTCCTGTCAGGGGTCCATAAGCTCCTAAAGTTAACAGACAAACGACCTGAAATGACACCAGCAAACATGCACCTAGAGGGAACTCTTCCTTTTCCTGAGAAGAATAATGATCATTTTCTTGTATTCTCAGAAGTGGCCCTGATCCCCCCAAATAGATTAAGGACCACTGCCTTAAAGTGATGCATCTGGGTCTGAGGCATGACTGGTGGGAGAAAGCTGTCTCATTGACAGATGCAGTGTAAGGAACCCAGCTCATGAGGCCTCAACATCCACAAAGCTGCTCCATCAAGCTCAGACCCTTCCCAGTCTGTCTCTTGGACTTTACCTTCCTACTACTGGAAGCGGAGGAAGCTGCCACACCGAATGGAGAGGAGGGGACAAGTATCTCTCTTTTTAGACCAGGAAATTACCTTTCTCTGCTCTTTTTTTTATCAGCATCTGCAACCTGGACATTGTTCCTTTTGGGCTCCCAGATTGCCTGAGGAGACCAGCCTCCCACTCTGATCTGAGGCATCTTTAAGCTGCACACCTAATGCCCTGTGCTTTCAAATTGAAACCACCAATGAAGTGATGTATTTGGAAAGGCTTGTGCCTGGAACATTTGGTGACCAAGTGACTAATTTGGATGATACCCACTGAAAAGATGGACAAATAAAGGCCTTCCAGGGTTAAACAGTCTGGGAAGATGGTGCAGCAGCAGCAGTGGTCTCCACCGCAGAGCCGATCCCCAAGGCAGGCCCTCACCAATGGCATGGCAGAGTTATGCCAAGTTCCCAGGAGCACAGGGTCAGACTGCTTAGCTGGGAAAATCAAAGCTTTTCCATGATGATTCTGTTTGAACTATGCTCTGCTCACTGCTTATGCACACATTTACAAGGCCACTCAGACCCAATGCCATCATCCAATTAGCACACACCAGCATCCAGTTCCCCAAGGTTAACATGGAACAAGTAGGATGAGATCAAAATCTAGTCCCACTATTTTAGGGCAGATGTCCACAAGGCACAAGAGGATGCAGGCTACACCTGCTACAGGCAGCTGACAGTGTCACTCCAGTCCAGCAACCCCAGTAGAGTCTGGAGCTGATACTCCTCCATCAGGACATCATTACTGTGCCCCTTCTCTGGGTCTGGCAATGAGCCAGGCCTCACAGAGTCCTAGATGAAAGACAATCTCTCTTCTGAACAAGCTCAGTCTAGTGGGAGATGCAGCCTGGTAAAAAGACAATTATAACAAAATAAGGTAAGGGCTATGATAAAGTAAAGCATAGGGGACTATGAGAGTACAGAGGAGGGGTGCCTAACTCCCAGAGAAGCATCAGGGAAGGCTTTCTGGAGGAAGTAATGCATGCATTGAATCTTGAAAATGAATCAGGAGTTAGCAGAGGGAGCCTCATATTTAGCAGGCAAGTTGCTCAGTGTGATCAAAGCAGAGGGGGAAGGGGTTATGCAGACAAATGAGGAAACTAGCAATGTAGATGACTTCCCAAGCCTCTGATAGTCACACTGTAGCTTACCTCTTCTGAAGAGCTTATTAAATAAATAGCTGGGCCCCACCCCCAGAATTTCCGATTTATTAGGTCTGGGCATGGGGTTGGAGGTGGGGAAGGGGTCTGAGAATTTGCATTTCTTGTTCGTTCCCAGGTAATGCTGATATTGATGTTCCAAGGTCTGCTCTTTGAGGCTCTTGTCCCAAAACCATTTTGAGATGTTTGGATCTATCTTGAGGAGTAGGAGGAAAGCTATTACAAGGGACTGATTAGGGGAATGACACCAGATTTGTAATTTAAGATCAGTCTGACAACAAGTTCAAGGATGGATTGAATGTGGTAGAATTCAAGACAGAAAGACTAATTATGAGGCAGTTGCAATGGTCTCCAGCCAGCAAGAAGGCAGGTCCAGCAGGAATGGGTAGGGTGGTCATATGCCAGGTCCTGGGGGATCTAGAGATGGGCTGTGGATCGCAAGGCAACAGAGGAATCAGGAACAGTAAGTACCAAGGCTTCTGGGACAGAGGGTTAGTCCACAGTAAGGAGCCACTTCCTAAGACAGAAAATATGGGAGGACTTTATTTTATTTTATTTTTTTGCCAGGAGATAAGGGTTTGGATTGATGAGTTCTTCTTAACACATGTTAAGTTTGAGATGTCTGCAAGGTATCAGCAAAGCAGATATACATAGACTTAAAGATTGAGGAAAGACCTGAGAGATTTCAATTTTTCTACTAGTGTGAGAGGAGAGTGAAACACATGGAGGAGAATAAAACGATGATGAAGAACAGTGGGTAAATTGAGAAGAGAAGAGAGCCTAGACCAATGCCTTTGAAACACCATCATTTAAGAAGCCAGTAAGAAGTAATGGCAACAAAGGAGTATAAGGAATATGTCACTTGGAACATGCACCCAATGCTTATAGAAGCACTATTACAATAGCCACGGTATGGAAAGAGCCCAAATGTCCATCCAAAGATGAATGGATAAAGAAGTTGTGGTTTATATATACAGTGGAATATTACTCGACAATCAAAAAGCATGAAATCTTGCCATTTGCAATTATGTGGATGAAACTAGAGGTATCATACTAAGTGAAATTAGAGAAAGACAAATATCATATGACTTCAATCATATGAGGACTTTAAGATACAAAACAGATGAACATAAGGGAAGGGAAGCAAAAATTATATAAAACCAGGGAGGGGGACAAAAACATAAGAGATTCTTAAACATGGAGAATGAACAGAGGGTTACTGGAGGCGTTGTGGTGGGGGGATGGGCTAAATGGGTAAGGAGCATTAAGGAATCTACTTCTGAAATCATTGTTGCACTATATGCTAACTAACTTGAATGTAAATTTTAAAAATTAATTTTAAAAAAAGGAATATGTCACTTGGATCCTCCAGGAAACAAACATTGAGACAGGGGAGAACAGAAGTTTTGCTGAGAGCAACATCTGTGAAAGGAAAAGGAAAGAAGCAGGATTAGGCGGGTAGAGGGTTGGACTAACGCAGACCCAACTAAGCCTCCACCACCCAGTGAGAAGCTCTGGAGCAAAGATTTGTGCTAGAGAGTCCAGCGCTGTAGGGAAATGTCTGGCCACTTCTATCACAGCTTTGGTCCGTCATTGGTCCAGGGGCCACCCGAGAAGAGTGAGACTTTGGCCCAAAGGTGCAGGGAATTCTGAGGGAGCCTCACTTAGGCAATAAGTCCTTCCTCAGAGGCTATATGAGGGCTGCATCTTCATGACTCCTGCCACAAGGAGTGAGTGGGAAAACGCCATCCAGAGTTGTCACAAAGGTCAAAGGAAGAGCTATTAGGAGGGAGTCATAGATGATCTCCAAAGCCTCCTGGTAGGAAGGTACATCACTTACCCCCCCCCCCCCCCCCCCCCCCCCCCCNGAGGCAGAAAAGCCCTGAAAGGTAGGTGCCAGGAATTGGAAGGGGGATGTAGAGATAGAGGGAGGCCCAGACAGTGGGTGCAGCTAATTCCTTTAGGGAGCTCTGTTAAGGAGAGGAGACATGGAAGGTAGAACCTGAAGGAACACTTGGGATGCAGGGAACAGGAAAAAGACAGAGAAAAGGGGAAAGGGTCGGGACTCCAAGGTAGCTGCTGATCCTGCTTCAATGGCTCTCCCTCCCACCTGGATCCACCTGAACACCTTGGGCAAGGGGGCAGTTGGCTGGCTCATGGTTGGTGAGCAGACCAGGGGACAAGCACAGTGCCCTGCGAGGGAAGCAGTAAAATCCCGCCAGCAGAATGGCTCAGCCCACTTTCTCCACCATTGATCCAAGTTCAGCCCCCAGTGTCACTCCCTGGAGGTCTCACTGAACTGCACAATCATAAGTCATTGTCCTAATAGCTTTATTAGGGGAAAAGGGCATTAAAACCCAGCTTAATGAACCCAGGGCCCAGAAGGCAGCAGGCAACACACTCGTCACCTCACTTCATTTGGCCTCTTGGGAGTCGATCAGAAAACGCTTCGGTCTTCAGGACTGGGGTGATTAATCCTTGGACAAAAGTAACGCAAGCCATAAACATCTTGTGGGCTTATTTTCTTCCTTAAAGGCTTTAAAATAGGAACAAGTATCTCATGGTAACATGTCATCATGGGGCAAATAAAGTCTGGTTGGAGCGAGTGCCTGAAGCTCGCTTCCTCTCAAATCTCTGCCTTGATCAATAAAAGATCACAACGAGGCAGCTTAGAGCTTAATTATTTACTATTTCTGTGCTTTCGTATAAGAGAAATTTTTTCTAAAGAAATCAAACTGCCTGCTCAGTGCCATATGGAGTCAATATCCTGTTCTCTACGAGGTGTTAATGAATTAATTAACCAACTAATGGCAGCGAAGGTCTTCAGAGACCATAGATGCTCAGCTCCCAAAGGGAACACTTTTCACTCATAGTGGCAATAACTTAAAATCATTCTTTATTTCCTAAAAATCTCAGATAATTTCTTAGCCAAGAACTCATTGGATTGTGCATATTTTCAGTGTCGATTATTTTGATAATGTTTTTCTATTTTGTTTTTCATGTCATTTCCACTTTATAAAGCCAGCTCCCAGTTACCTATGAAAATGGGAGAATGAGAGTCCATGACGAAGGGAAACACCTCCTCTTAGCTAGTCAGTGGGAACAACATCCCCTTGGCTGAAGAATTATGAGGAGTCTTTTCCCTCCTTCTCTGGAGAACAGTGAAATTAGGAAAATCCAGGAAATGAAAGACAAAGGAGCAGATATCTAGGTCTAAAACATCCCACAAACTAAATTATAAATCCTCAATGTAATATTAATAGTAACCATAGGCAAGAAAGGTAGTTTAAGGTCTTCCCAGTAGCAGTGAAGGATGCATGAGAAGATAATTACAGGATAGCAGAATAAATTAGGACTTGCTCTTAAGGAAAAGGGGTGGGCCGGACCTTGCTATCAAAGGAAACTACGAAACTTTACTGAAAGCTTTCTTTAAATATGAAATAAATAAGTGATAGTATGTTGAGTAAGATGAATGCCAACAGGAGAGATTGAGACAGATCAGCTGATTTTTCAAGATTCCTAACACTTTCAGAAGCATTATGGAACAAAGAGATTAACCTGGTGGAAGGAGGAATGGCAAGTCTAGAGATGAGAGAAAAGGTGTAAGGAAGATTAGGATGGTCCTCACCAAGTGAGATACCAGCTGTGGGAGAGGGGCAGGCAGAAATCTCACTATAGTTTAAAGCCACATTTTACTGAATGCTTACAAAGTTAAGTCCTGGTCCAAGCTTGGATTTAAATAGTCACCGAACCCTTTAATCAAACCTGTGTCAGTGGTTGGGTTATACCCAGGTGGTAAAAGCAGCAGATGTAATGAGAAGTGTTTGCATTATCTCCAGCTCAGCTACCTGATGGGGGTGGGGAGGCAGTGGAAGGGCATGGCCAGAGATGGAGACAGGCTGTCTGGCAAGTGACAGTAAGAGGCTTTCATTTTGGGCCAACCTATCACACTGATTCATTCTCTTTGTCTCTGTCTTTTTTTTCTCTCTTCTCTCTCTCTCTCTCTCTCTCTCTCTCTCTCTCTCTCTCCTATTGAGGAGAAAAACAGGAAAATTGGAAGGGCAAAAGGGGATTTTAGCTGCCAGAGCTGAATGATACGCTCTTGGCATTGCAGTTGGAATTTGGAACACATTTTTCCATGGAAACATTGATGCAGTTGGTGACTGAGACCCATCAGGAGGGCAGAGAGAGTGTGAAAACAACCAATGCTGGGGCCAGAGAGACCATGGGGTCCTGGTTTTACCATGTACATGCTGTGTGTCCTTGGGCAAGCTAATTAAGCTGTCTGAGCTTTGTTTCCTTTGTCACAGAGTTGTGAGAATTAAGCATCTAGATAACATATAAAGATGGAGTAAAGATTCAGGCACATAAGACAAGCTCAGTAGGTGTGAACAGTGTTGGTACAGTTAGTAAATGACAAGGCTGCAGCACACTGTGGAATATGTGGGCTTTTGTGGTCCACATTTGGAACTCAACCACCATTGTTTCTACAAGAAAAGGCATTCCGAATTCAAGCAACCCACTTAAAAAAAAAGTTATACTCCCAAATTAATTTACAAATTGAGCACTGTCTGTTCTTGTTTTTTAGCATCCTGTGCAGATCTAAAATCACTTGATACATTTAAGAACATAAAATGTATTATGTATAACTTGGTTGCTCATAAAATTATCATGTTTGATATATTTAGAGATGTGAAGACTAGGGAAGAAAAGAAATTCATAAATATGTGGGGGATTTATTTCCCTGTTTTTCCAGTTTGGGGAAGAAAAGGCAAAGAGCTCTTGGGAGATAAAAATTCTTAAGGTCTTCCCATCCTTACAGTGATCTAACTCCCCTCTCCCGGGCAAGCAATGTGCTCAAGAGTCCAAGTCCTTGCCATTCCTCTGAAGTTTCATGAATGTCTTGTTCCATTCTAAAGGAAGAGTGGCTCTGGCATTTATCAGGTTGCCACTTCAAAGGTGTTCCTTTGGTCATCAAGGAGGTTACAGAGAAGGTTTGGAGAATCCCAGTCACATACATGTCCTCAGAGGGGCAGCTGTTGTGGGATCTATGTGGATGCCTGAGCTTGCAAGTGTCATCTATTGATTAAGAAACAAGTCTTTATAAAAGAAAGTAAGGTAAGGAAATTAGGGAAGGGGTAACAAAGATGGTGACTGTATGTCAGCTTGGAATCCTTTCAGCTCCATGTAATGGAAGACAGTTTTGAATAAATGAGAGCAAATCAAATGAGGGCACTTATCTCACATAACATGAAATTTGGAGCAGGAGCATATTCAGCTTACTTAGGTGGCTCAGTCATGTTAGCAGCAGCCCAGTTTCTTTCTATCTTTTGGCTCTCAGCATGTTGCCCTTTATCTTCAGCTTGAATTCTCATGGTGAGAAGATGGCTGCAGCAGCTCCAAGCATCGTGTTCTCAAACAAAAATGTCCAAAGGCCTAGGGAGAGCATTCTTTTCTTGTATCTCTTTTAAAGAATAAGGAAAACATTCCCAGAAATACCCATACACACACACACTTCACATCTATCTGATTGGCCAGAATTCTATCACGTGCTTATTTCTAAAACAATCACTGGAAAGCAGAATGTAATTAATATAGTTGATTTCTACTAATGGAGATTTATCTCTTGAGGCTGAAAAGAGGCCCAGTGCCTAACACCTAGAAACCTGAACAAAATCAATTCTGTTGGTAGGGAAGGGATGCATGCAGCACCACTCCCAAGCCATCCGAAATGTCAAGAAAGCTACGGAAAGACGACACTCCCCATTGGAGCATGGCTCCTTCTCCACAGTCACTGTAAAGGAACAGCACTTTCTGAAATGTTTACCCAGGGCAGGAGACATAAGTGCAACATGGATCCTCACAAGCCTATCCCTCAGACGCTATCCCTGGTATTATACAACCTGAGGGTCTCATTCAGCTAGAAAGACCCAGTCCCTGGCTTCTTCCAGAAACACTCACCTCAAGCCAAAAAGTCTGAGAGCTTCTAGGGGCCAGTGCACAATATTTTTTTCAATAATAAAAAATAAAATTTCATATCTTACTAAGGCATGAATTCATTTTTCCCCACTTCTTTCAGACCATTAAATACTTTCAGACGAGGCATTAGATGATAACTACCCTCCCTGGACCATTTCTGATGTCATTGGCAGGAGCAGTACTGGACTTCCAGGCACTATCTTCATAACTCTGATAAGCATTGTGTTTAAGACGAATTCATTAGAATGATATTTCATATCACATTAGGGAATGCACTATATGATCCAAATGTGAGGGCAATGATGATTTTTCCTCTTCTCTTTTACATGCTGCTGCAGAATGAAAGGGCGCCATCAACCTGTAAAAGGCAATGACCTCATTCACTTTAATAACCTCTGCCCTTTTGCCCAGGATATGCTCATTCTGTACCAGAGGAGAAGAATTTATGGGTATATTTAGGTTCTAGTCTACCATCACCTTTAGCAATCTTAATTAATCTCTGAGATAATCATCCCCATTTCTTAAAAAAGGGCCAAGTTAATTGGCATGAAGTTCTCTTAAAAATTCTCTCTTCCTTCAGATATTCTACAAGTTTTTGAAAAGAGCCCCTTAGCATGAAAATTAAGATCTAAAGTTTCCCAGCAGGAGGAGATTTGCAAAAGACTCTAAAAGGTGATATATACCTAGATTTACTTTCTTTACAGTTTTAGGTTAGTGCAATTTTATTCTAGAACACCAAGGATTGTTCATAATAAGGAGGGGCTCCAAGGAGCCAACCCTCAGCACCCCTGACAGTAGGATAGATGCAGCAAAGTAGCTGCTGACGTGGTACAATGCCAAGAGCACCAGAAAATTCTTCCAAACATCTCTGCTGCTCTAAAGTACTGTACATGTCGGCCACTTGAAGAGTCATTCCTTCCCAAAATGCAGGTGAGGTTTGAAGAATGTTCTCCAAGAGAGATAATACTCAAACAATGTAAATTAATGCCAGGGTGTAACTGACCATTAACACAAACAGGTTGTCATTACGGGGACCATGAGAAGGAGAAAAGGGTAAAAACAGGAGGTAGAAGATGATAACAAGATTTCCTAAGTCGCCTCATGGCAGCCCGGCCTGTCTCTAGCAAGATTGAGGACAACTCCAACAAAACCACTCTATTTAAAAAGGCAGGAAGAGGCCAGAATAAATCCTGTTTCATATTAAGTACAAAAGTCTCTGTGGCATGACTAGGGATAGAGTGATCTTTCATAGATCCTACCTGCATGTCCATGTTCTTGTTTCCTCCCCCACTGTTGTTGATCTGCTCACCTAGGCCCTTTCTGATCTATCACAAGCCCACTGCCCCATTTACACTCTCTTGTACTTTTCTGGTAAGATGCTGGTAGGAAACACAAGACTCCTGGGTTGGAGATGAAGGACTACTTATTACTCACAGTAATAGTGGCCAGAATATCAGCATTTTGCACCATTCGCTGAAACCTAATTCCCAGCAGGTGATGTGAAGAGGGCCAGAGGACACCAGAACATGCAATAAGACATGTTACAGAAGTGTGTATCTTACAGGCTTCAGAAGAATCTGAATCTTTGATCCTTAGCAACATACCTTCCTTTTGCTCATGAGGGAGATCTCTTTCAAGGCTATAAGCAAACGGGTCCTTTGCTTGGCACAAGACACTATCTCTATCTTTCGAGGCTATTTGCTATACAAGCAATCTTGTATAGACAGTTCAGAACAATAGGCAATGAGTGCTGTGCTCAGACTATGTGCAGAAACATGACAAACCCCTAGAGAATTGTCTCCCAAAAGAGTGCAGGTTGAGAAGGATTTACTGCACCCAGCCTTGATGGGATGTCAGTTAGTGATTTCTGCAACTGACTCTGGAGAATCCATTTGCAGCATTAATGCTACATATTGCATATTACATGATTACTTACCAAAAAAAGATATAAAAGTATAAGAAATAATAAGAGAGTTCAGTGGTCATTATAAAATAAATATGCAAAAAAATAGATTCCTACTCTACCAGTAAGAACTAGTGAACAAGCTAGAAAATATAATGAAAAAAAGATGACATTCGAAATAGCATTTAAAAATATGAAATATCCAGAGACAAAGCTAGCAAGAAATATGCAGGACTAAGTAAAAGGACCATATATTTTCAAAAAAAGGACATTAAAAATTAGAATCGGTTTAGAAACATCCTATGTTCCCAGGTAGAATTCGCTATAATCAAGATGTCAACTCTCCTCCAAATTCTTCCATCTAGTTAATGTCATTCTAGTCCCAGAGATTTGGGAATTAGAGTTTGCAGAAGGCAGAGGTGATCATCCAGGGGAAACATGTGCTTTTATTTGTCAAGTCCTAGATTGACAGGTCGTTCTAGTCATCATTAGTTGGCCATCCTATCTAGTTTGCCAAGTTTGCAAAGAAATTTCTTGATCTGCGACTCTTTGCAACTTAGGGGGAAGAACATTAATATAATAGATCCCTTTAAGTTCTCTTCCTCTCTTGCTAAGAGCAAGTTCATAGCTGTAGCCTCTGACTCTTTGGTAAAAAGGCCAATGCCAAAGTCTGAAGATGAAACCCTCATTTTTAAGGTTTGCCCTATTGGACCCTTCCACTGTACCCAAAGTCCTGCAGTTGAGATTTTTGCAACAGATCATATGTACAATAAATAAGGGAGCAATAGAAATGGAATTAACTATACTTTTAGCAGCTCTTCAGTGCCCAGTGTTTTCATTTTGTTGTGTCAATTATAATGTATCAGAAAGCTGTTCTAACTAGCCCAGCACACACCCATTCCTCAGCAAGTTGAGAGTTTTGCTGACCTGAAAATGACCAGGAAAAACAATTGAGTCTCCTGGTTCTCTTATTCATGGGATGCTGTCTAGTCTCCAGATTCCTCTAATGATAAGACAACAGCTATGTTTTTATGTTAATTCCATGTCCACCTGCATCCCCTTTGCCTAACAGCTAATACAGATCCAGCACCTGAGACAAGGGAAAAAAGCCCTGGGAGGTGATCACATCACAGGAAATTTACTTTTTCCCTACCCTCTCCACTTAGTATGAAGCAGGAGAGATCCCCCTCATCTTTGAAATGGTCAGAAAGCAGGGTGCCTGGGTGGCTCAGTGGGTTAAGCATCTGGCTTCAGCCCAGGTCATGATCTCACAGTGTGTGGGCTCAAGCCCCACTTTGGGCTCTGTGCTGACAGCTAGCTCAGAGCCTGGAGCCTATTTCAGATTCTGTGCCTCCCTCTCTCTGACCCTACCCTGCTCATGCTGTCTCTCTCTCTCTCATAAATAAATAAAACATTAAAAAAAATTAAATAAAATAAAATGGTCAGGAAAGCATTTCCTTGCTCCCTGGTTTCCCTGGGCATTACCTCACCTCACATAGAAGTTCAAACTAATCAAGAATTCAGGAGCTTCCAAACAAAAAACAAAAAAATTCTACTTGTGTGGTGTGCTTCCAGTTCTGATCATATTTATGCAGGACAGACAGCTACATAATTTGTGAAATTCGGAGCAAAATGAAAACACAGGCCCCCTTGTTGGAAAATTATTAACAATTTCAAGACAGCAAAAGCAGAGCATTAAATCAGGGGCGAGGCCCTTCTGAGTACAGGGCTTGTGCAGTGGAACCGGTTGCAAATCCATGTTGCCAGGCCTGCATTTACATGTTAGTATTGCCCAGGATTTGCTGCTTCAAGTTGACTCCTCTTTTCTGTAGGTTTTACAAGGTTAAGTGTCAGCTTGCCTCAACAGCAAGGTTGTAGACAAAAGGAATACTAGCTATCCCAATTTCTTCAGATGAGTTCCAACCTGGGGTGGGTGATGTTGGGTGGAGGGCAAGAGTCTGTGTCCAATGCAATTATTGTTGAAACAGCAGGTGGCTGCAGCTAGAGATCTACTGACCCANGCCTATTTCAGATTCTGTGCCTCCCTCTCTCTGACCCTACCCTGCTCATGCTGTCTCTCTCTCTCTCATAAATAAATAAAACATTAAAAAAAAATTAAATAAAATAAAATGGCCAGGAAAGCATTTCCTTGCTCCCTGGTTTCCCTGGGCATTACCTCACCTCACATAGAAGTTCAAACTAATCAAGAATTCAGGAGCTTCCAAACAAAAAACAAAAAAATTCTACTTGTGTGGTGTGCTTCCAGTTCTGATCATATTTATGCAGGACAGACAGCTACATAATTTGTGAAATTCGGAGCAAAATGAAAACACAGGCCCCCTTGTTGGAAAATTATTAACAATTTCAAGACAGCAAAAGCAGAGCATTAAATCAGGGGCGAGGCCCTTCTGAGTACAGGGCTTGTGCAGTGGAACCGGTTGCAAATCCATGTTGCCAGGCCTGCATTTACATGTTAGTATTGCCCAGGATTTGCTGCTTCAAGTTGACTCCTCTTTTCTGTAGGTTTTACAAGGTTAAGTGTCAGCTTGCCTCAACAGCAAGGTTGTAGACAAAAGGAATACTAGCTATCCCAATTTCTTCAGATGAGTTCCAACCTGGGGTGGGTGATGTTGGGTGGAGGGCAAGAGTCTGTGTCCAATGCAATTATTGTTGAAACAGCAGGTGGCTGCAGCTAGAGATCTACTGACCCAGTCCTGTTCCAGATTTGCAACTCTGGGGACTTAGCACACTTCCAGAGAGGTAGGACTTAGTAAGGACAATTAGAGCATCCCGTGTGTGTTGGGTGGGAGGAGGGGTTTCACTGGATGATCATGAGGCAGGAGGGACATACATAGGATCCCTGTTTTAGAAAAGAGTATCCCAGACTGACTGACAGCTAACAGATAACTTTGTTTGGCTTACCATATTTTAAAACTGTAAAACTTCATCCGAAACCTGGATTCGTGCATTTTATAAAAAATCAGAAGAGCCAGAATTTCTGAGCCCACATCTCTGCATGGCAACAACCAGCTAGAATTGAGAAAACACTACCCTTAGACGATATGCTTTCTGGGTCCTCACTGACCTCAGCTTCCATATTATTCTATTCCATCCTGATTAACATATGCATGATACCTTAGTTCCTCATGGGCTCTTCTAACTCTGAGAAGTCACTGAGGGTCCAACCTCTAATATGGACCAACATAGGACAGAGTACAAGTGTAGTACAATTTACTATAATTTCTATAGCTAACTATCAGACTTTCTGAATGCAACATGAACATAAGTGTAAAGTACTATTCAAGATGATGATGATGGTAATGGCTGCCACTGTTAAGTACTAACCAGGCATAGTATAAAGACTGTATTGTATATTATCTTGTTTAATCCTGATAAAAAGGTGTGAGCCTTAACACAGATACCATCTAACTTAGGTGTCTCCTATTATCACCCAATTTCAGACACCAGGTGAGATACTTCCTACCCCCACTTTACCAGGGTTCACCAAACTCTGCTATGCCAACAGGACAATATGTAATGTGTTGCATTAGCAGCTAGGCCATTCAGCTTCTGCCACTCTCTTACCTGTCTGGATTGCCGAGTTCCAGCAAGAGAGAGTCCTGGTCTGCTCACTGGGTCACCAAGTGACTTCTTTATGATGGAATCTCAGAGTACCACATCCACTGAATAGGGATCTACTTCCCCAGTCCAACTATCTCAGGGAATTGCCCACTGTGGAGTAGGGGCACTTCCAAAGTTAGGTGAGTAGGAACATGGGAAGTATTGCTGCAAGGAGTGTCCAGGAGCCAAACCTGACTGGCATCCTCACCAAGCAACTTCCCAGCCTCCAGGCCAATAACAACTTCCCCATCTCCTCCCACTGTGCCATTTTCCTCTCCATCTTTCCCAGGGCCTGACAGTTGTTACCCCAAAGGTATACTACCATGTTGCCTCCCAAGATACTGCTGTGTCCTGTCAGGTGACCCAGGTGAGTCCCTTCCTTCAAAGCCTCAGAACACTCTAAGCCCAAAGGGGTCTCCCATTCATCAAGACTGGCAGTAGGAAGGCTTGTTCCATCTCTGTTTGGAGGGCACTAACCTGAGTAAGTTTGAGACCCTCACAATGAGGCTGTGTTTAAAAATACTTCTGCAAGATTTTTGCTCAAACTCATCCTTTGAAACATCTGTTCTTTGAAGTTTTAGGACTCGATGGACATGCTGGGTTCCTGGACAAAACAAGATTATGGTCTCCATAAACCACCAAGGTCACATAACGAGAAAGACACTTTTTCAGGGCGTCCCACGTATGACTACACCAAACAAGGGACCCAAAGCCTATAATCTGTTCAACCTCTGAGAAAGATCAGGGTCTTCATCAGTTTCAGCAGAGATAATAAGATGAGAGACTGAACTGTAGGAGCTGAACTCAGCAGAGACTGATTGATAGACCAATATCCCATATTTGCTCCCAGCAGGAGGGTCCTCACTGAGAGAACCCATACTAGTCATCAGCACTCAGGAGGCTAAATTGCAAGTTCTCTGCTGGGTGAGCTGAGAAGACGCACCAGCGCAGCCGGATGTTCTTTCAGAGAAATTACTTTCCAGCTTTGGTTGCTTGATGATGAATTGCCCTTCTCCACTGGAGGGATATTTCAGTCTGAGGAACCAGTACAGGTCATCTGAAGTCAGATCATGCTCTCTTCAGGCAACATTAGAGGAAATCTTTCAAAGTCTTAGTCTCCTGTGTTCCTTTCTCAATATTCCTTATCAGTTACCTTATCTTTCAAAGCCACTGCCATTATGTGCTCTCATGTTACAATTTCCCAGATTACTGCTTGTTCTACATTAGCTACCTTTGTGATGGCTGCTTCCCAGAACATGAACAGGGAAGGCCATCTCCCAATTACAGTGACTTATGACTTACTGCCCCAAGCCATCATGTTTTCATTCTCGTAACTTCAGTTTCCCAGAATGGCACTTCTTAACCTTGTTCTCCAAAGGAGGCAGGTAGAAGATAATGAGAAAAGACCAGGAACCAGAATCAGAAGACCTGGTAAGACAATTTCCGTGGAAAAGTTCTGTATCCACAGTTGGAAATGGAGACAGAAAGGCCTTGCTTGTATGCCTATCTTATTATCAAATGACAAAGCTCTTTGTAAAACAAAGTGCTAAATAAGCCTTGGCATGATGGCTTGTCTGGGCAGGTTCAGTGGATTTCAGATCAAGCACACTGACTCTGGGGCTCCCGCTCACACCACTCTCTGTTACTGCTTCTCTGGACCCTATCCAACTACAAAGCATGCCCTCCTTTGCCACCCCACACCATACTCTGGTAGCCAAAAGGGCCACAAGTAGGCAGGGATGGGAGAGGGGGGAGGAGGGGATAGAAATTAAAACCACAAGTCTAGGACTGGCAAGTTTCCTAGTCCTGATCTGTCTGGAGAAGCAGATCTCCACACCCCAAGACACCAACAGAAAGTAACAGAAACCCGTTGCATGTTATCATCTCTCAAATCTGGGCCCCACTAACTTCTTAGCTTTGAGATCTTGGGAAAGGTCACTTAACTTCTCTCAGCCTTATGATACAATAGATATAAAACACCTAACAGGCCTTCCCTCCTGAGGATTACATAAGTTATGTAAAGCCCTGATCCCTTAGGGCAGCCCTCCCTGGTTTAGTCAGAACTATAGTCTATCCCAAAATCACAAAGCAAGCGTTCTAGTTCCCACAGGCTTCTTCAGCAGGCTCCAATATCAATTATTTGTAGCAACTATGGGCACTCTAAAATGGCATCCAAAATGTTGTGGGGGTTTTGGGTGTGTTCGTTTTTCTGGACAGAAGGCCAATAGCCTGTAAAATTGTCCTTGGACCATCAAAATCCCCAGTCTCTACTACAGAGAATGTACTCTTCCAGAAAGCAAAAATACCAACAGCCAGGAAAAGGGTGAACCTTTCTGTTCAGACTTGAGGCTGTGCCACAGACCATCCCACCCAGTGAATTCTATTTAATATCTTGTCTCTATAATTTGCAAATTTCCTTAGACAAATATAACCATGATGACAGATTAGGGTTGTTTGGAGGTTGGTTTTCTTTGATCCAGTTGTTGCTATTGTTTTGTAGCCTCATGCAGTGATGGGTGGACTATAACAGCATGCAGTCACATATATTCAACAGAGAACAGACTACATGTGTGGGCCGACAGACACACGAATTCCCTCTAAGAACATGACGTGCTCTCTGTTAGAGCAATATGAGTAGGGCAAGTGGGAAACTGAGGTTTGGGGTTACATAACCTGTCTCTGAAAACTTGTAACACTAAGCGCCATTTATCTTGCCAATACCTCCTGTACACCAGGTACTCTCTCTACGATATCTCTAATTTTCACAACAAACCCTTAAGATAGGTGTGATTCTATCATCATCAAGGCAACTGAGACCCAGGGGGTTAATAACTTGATAGAGAAGATTTGAATTCCAACTACTTCCAACTGAACTGGAGGGAAATTTCATCAAAAGCCAGTAAACACAGTATAGAGTAAGACATTTAAGGGTAAAACAGAAACCAAAAAAGCATGTGAATAGGAAAAAGTAGGAGGTGGACATTGTATAGAGCCTTAGGTGGAGAAAGAAAAAGCCTTTCTTCCAATTACTACTGCTATATAATAAACCAAATCAGATATAGTAAAATAAAACAGCAACCATTTTATTATGGTCACAGCTTTGGTGGGTCAGAGAGTTGGAATGAGCACAGCAGAGACGGCTCCTCTCTGCTCCAACATGTCTGGGGCCTCGGCTAGGAAGACGTGAAGGCTAGAGGGGACTCAGTGGCTGGGGTCTGGAACCATCCTCTGGCATTTTCACTCATGTCTGGTGTAGATGCAGGCTGCTACCTGGGATCCCAGTGGGAGCTGTCAACCAGAGCACCTCTCCAGGCCCCTCCATGTGACCTGAGTTTCCTCATGGAGTGGCAGCCTCAAGGAGATTGACAGTTTCACGTGGCAGCTCAGAGCCTCAAAAGCAGGTGTCCAAGCAGACCAGGCAGGAACAGCAATGTCTTTTTTTGGTTTAGTCTCAGAAATCACACAATGTCATTTCTGGTACATTCTATTAGAAGCGAGTCATAGCCATTTAAAATAAAACCTCACAGCCTTCTATCCATTTTCTAGGATATAAGAAAGATATAAGAACTAGAAGAGAAAAGTGATCTGGATGGGATTTTGAGTGTTTCAAGTTTGCAGAGGACCTGGGTGGTGATTGAAGAGGGAAATAGGTGGTAATATATAGCAGGAGGCCAACAAACGTACATAATTTAAGCTTTTTTAAAAAGCACTGATTTGGAATATCAGAGCACAATAAATTCTTTGCGATGGGACTCACTTATTCCAAATCAGAGCTCTCTGACCAAGGCTGAGGTAAAATTTCCTCATGTGCTATCTGTACATAAAGGCTTCCTCAGCAATTTAATCATGTAAACAAGATGCAGGGTCAGGGAGGGTTTGTCTATAACCTACTTAGGAAAAACTGTTCTTAAGAACTTTAGCACTTTAATCACCTTAATTGTTTGCATGCCAATTAATTGGCGCTGCTAATTATAAATGAGTTATCTGTTCATTAAAGCAGGCTTAGACGAATGCCAGCTTAAAAGCACTTAGCAGTTAGTGTGGATTGTTATTATCTACAAGCAAAAGCCACATTCCTTTAAAAATGTCTATATTACAGGGGTGCCTGGGTGGCTCAGTCGGTTAAGCGTCCGATTTCAGCTCAGGCCATGATCTCATGATTTGTGGGTTCAAGCCCCGTGTCGGGCTCTGTGCTGACAGCTAGCTCAGAGCCTGGAGCCTGCTTCAGATTCTGTGTTTCCTTCTCTCTCTGACCCTCTCCTGCTCACACTCTCTCTCTCTCAGAAATAATAAAACATGAAAAATAAAAATAAATTATCTATATTACAAGCAAAAAAACCCCCATAATTTCTTTTCCACAAATTCTGATTCATCCTCTGGGGTAATATAGTAAGACTGTAATAAGTAAGACTGGAAATACAAATGGTGAGAAAGGCAAATCTTCCAATGAGAAGAATGGAAGACATGTTGGTAGACTGAGGCAAAAGCAAAACCCTGGGGAAAACTATTTCGAGCTGTGTTTGCAATGAGGGTAAAAGCTTGAAGACTAAAGAGAGAGAGAATGAAAATAGGGGAAAAGACCAAAGAAGGCAAGTGGCAGTGGAAGGTCACAGCAGTGAGATCTGGGGTCCCTGTATCATTAGTCTTCAAAAGAAGCAGCCTTGTTCTGATTCTCTGTTGCTGGCTAACACATTACCCCAAAACTGAGTGGCCTGAAACAACCTTCTTGTTCTGCTCTTATTTGGTATAGTACATGAGGAATGCAGGAAGAGCTTAGCTGGGTGCTTCCCCTCTGACCTGCATATTTTCAGCTGTGGCAGCTGGGACAGGATGATCCACCTACAAGATAGCTTCTTCACTCACACGTGTGGCGCCTCAATGTTCCTTGGCTTCTCTCTCCACATGGAGTTTTATCCTCCAGGTTCTCCCCATGTGGCTTGAGCTTCTCACAGCACAGAGACCTCTGGGTGGTTGGGCTTCTTGCATCCTGGCTCAGGGCTCCCGAGAGACCAAGGCAGAAGCTACCGGTCTCCTTAGACGGAAGATCTAGAAATGCATGGTGTCTCTTACGCTAATACTCCATTCATCAAGGCCGTCACAAGCTAGCCCAGATTCAAGGGGCAGAAAACAGACCTCATCTCTTGATGAAAGGAGTGTCAAAGAATTTGCAGCCATTTGTAATCCACCGCAGGTCCATCTGGATAAAATCATACAATATTTAAAGTAGACAATGAAAACAATGAAGTTGTTCTCACCTGAAAGCCTTTTTTCTTCTTTTTATAACAGTTCTAAACTTCTATTTTACCTAAAAAATGAAGTTAGAGTTGTATAAGTGATGACATGTTAGGCACTTATACCCAACAATAAAAAGGCAAGCTGGGAGGTAAACTAAGTCCTTAGAAGGAAGTTCTAGGTCTTCTCCATTTAAAGGTTTGCTTTGAATATGGCTTCAGGACAAACAATCCCCTTTATATGAACCAGAGTTCGTCTCTCACCCTGACTAAACACCTTGGTGTGCCATGTTGAGAGTGGCGGTGTCCTCCCTCTCCTTCTCCAACATACCCTTGGCAGATTAGTCAGTCACCAGGTCACATCAGTTTAATTTGTAGGACCTCTGCAACTGTCCCACGCCCTCCTACCTCCATTGCCTTGCCTACCACAGTCTTTATCACCATGTACCTAATATATGTCATTAAATTTGTTACAGACCTCCCTACATCCTACAACCCCTTTTCACACTCCTGACAAATTACTGCCTCTTCCAGTCTAGAAATTACATATTACGTCCCTACTCTTTTAGTATTGCCCTTAAATTTTTAACATCGTTCCTTAAAGTTAATGTAGCTACCCTCCTTCTGAGTAATAAAAAGGACCTTATGTGCCTTGAACTTCCAATCCCCTCCCTTTCTTTCTATATGTTATTTCTGTCCAGTAATCAATACTTTTATTTCTTTACCCAGTCAATGAATATTTAGATTTATCCACATGTTTAACAACTATAGGGGTTTGTTTTATTTTTGTTTTTTTTGGGTTTTTTAATTGAAGTATAACTGATATACAATGTTATATTAGTTTTAGGTGTGCAAAATACTGATTCAACAATTCTATAACTTACTCAGTGCTCAGCACAATAAGTATGTTCACCATATGCACCATACAGTATTATTACAATGTTGTTGACTATATTCCCTATGCTGCACTTTTCCTCTCCATGACTTAAGTATTTTATAATGAGAAGTTTGTACCTTTTAATCCCCTTCTATTTTGCCCATTCCCTAAACTGTTCATCGTTATTTCTTGGGTCAATTTCATTCTTCATGAAGTGCATCCTTTTTATACAAGTAGTTATCAAAGTTGACATCACACTAGAATCACGTAAGGATATTTTTTTCTTAGTTTATTGTCAGGTTGGTTTCCATTTAACACCCAGTGCTCATCCCCACAAGTGCCCTCCCCCATGCCCATCACCCCCCTTCCTTTCTCCCCCACCTCCATCAGCCCTCAGTTTGTTCTCAGCATTCAAGAGTCTCTCATGGTTTGCCTCCCTCCCTCTCCCCAACTATTTTTCCCCTTCTTCTCCCTCATGGTCCTCTGTTAGCTTCCTCCTAATCCACCTATATGTGCAAACATATGGTATCTGTCCTTCTCTGCCTGACTTATTTCGCTCAGCATAACACCCTCAAGTTCCATCCATGTTGCTACGAATGGCCAGATTTCACTCTTTCTCACTGCCATGTAGTATTCCATTGTATAGATAAACCACATCTTCTTGATCCATTCGTCCATTGACGGACACTTAGGTTCTTTCCATGTTTTGGCTATTGTTGAGAGTGCTGCTATCAACATTGGGGTACATGTGCCCCAATGCATCATACCTAGAGATATTTTTTAAATCCCAGTTCCAGCCTGTACCTCAGAAGGATTAAATCTAAACTCTAGGGGTATTACACAGGCATCAGTATCTTGTAAGTATCTTCTGGTGATTCTAATGTGTAGCCAGATTGAACACCTTCAGTTTAGAAAATCCTTCACCAAAGTTCTCTTAGCAGTAAATTGTCTCTGGTTTTCTCTGAAAATGTTTATAAAGACATTCACCTTCGTATGGAATTATAATGAAATTGAATTTAAAATTCTAGATTGATAATTATTTTCTCTTAGCATGTAAAAGAAGTTATGCTACTGTCCCCTAGTTTCTGTATTCTCTTTGATGAAGTCTGCTCTCAGACTAATTTCCTTCCTTGGTAAGTAGTCTTTATTTGATTTATGGTTACTTTTATATTTTTGTCTTTGTCTTTGAGATTTTCAAGTTTAATCAATATGAATCTGAACAGGGAATTCGTTTACTAAAAAGTAAAAGTATTTGAAATTTATTATATTTCCTGAATTTGGAAATTCATGTCTTGCAACGTTTTGGAAAATTCTCAAGGCATTAGCTCTTCGAGCACTATCTTTCATTCTTTCTATTGTGGCCTCCAAAAAATCTTATTTTCTATTTCTCAGTCTTTTTCATTCTATTTCCATGTCTCTTAATCTTGCTTTCATATTTTCCTTCTTTCTAATCTCTCCTCAAAGATCTTCCAGTTCACTTGTTCACTCTTCATCTCTGCCCAATCTACTACTTACCCTGGCTTTTGAGTTTTTAGTTTCAGTTTTGTATTTTAATCTCTAGAAGTTCTATTCTGTATAAAACTGGCTGATAACTATATATGCTTTATTTCTTTATTATATTTTTTATTCTGTCTTTTGTGTCTTTAATCAATTTAAACAACTTTCTTTAGAGGATATGTCTAGTAATTCTATTATCTGAAGCCTTAGGGACTTAATTCATTTGTCCTTTGTGGTGGGTTGTCCACTTCTGGTGGATTGGTTCCTTGCATACATGGTAATTTTGAATCATGATCTTGAGTTGGGCAGGACTTTAGCTGTAGAAATCTTGTGCAATCAAACTTAAGGGATGTCCTTCCAGAGTGGTGCTCCATAGGTGCTACTAGTCTAGAACCAATTTCATGTTAATTTCTTTGCTTGGATTTCCTGGAGCATGAAGTAAGGACAATAGGATTGTTCTTATGAATTCTCATGAGAAATTTTTCCCCACTAAGCAAAGCCAACTGGGTATCCTTAAAGGGTTCTTAGTATTGTTTTGCTTTGTTTTTTTTGCCAGTAACTTTTCAGCCACCATTTTACTGAGAGGCTAGCCCTTTGAGGGCTTTTCGGGGTGGGGGGGAGAAGAGGGGTTCTAGTTCAAACATCTTGCTGCAAGAATGCCCAGGGCCTCAACTTCTTGTGGTCTTTAAACTGAAGTCATTGCTTATTGAGACTGGCAACACATTCCAGAGCAGCTGAACTGAATGTCCACTTGGCACTCTAATTTTCAATTTCCTTTTCATGTTTTGGTCCCTGAGTCTTTCCTTTCCTAAACTCCTGAAAGTTCTGTAATGCATTTAAAATAGGGTTCTTTCCATTTTGTTCAATATTCTAGTTTTGTTGTTGTTGTTGTCAAAAGAAGCTTTTCAGCTTCATCAACTAATCAGTTCACCAACTTGCCATAAATGGAAATCCTCATGTATATCCCCTGTAAAGTCTGAAAAGAATACATTATAATTTGCACTGATGTTCATCATATCAGTAACATTATTTATTAATTGATAGTTAAATTAGTATGGTCACATTTTTGTTGACAAAGAGTTTCTGTTTTCAAAGAACCTACCCCCTACCCAAAAAAAAAGAAGAAAAAAAAGTTTTGGGCTTGAAACCAAAAAATTATTTTCCAACTGTTAAATACTGACATAACACTTTTTGAAAGGGAAATTGTAAACTTTTCTCTTGCCCTTTAGCCTTTAAGAATCCAGTAAGGCATCTATAGAGCCGATGTGGTGAAATCACTCTGAGTTACAGCAGCCTAGGAAATGATCCTTTGGGCATACATTCTACTCTAGTTAAAGCTAATAAAAGTAGGGTGGGTTTTTTTTTATTTTGTTAATAACCCATAATTAATAGCTCTCAGCAAATTTAACTTTATATTCCTGGTGGTGAGATATAAACCTGGGTAGACTTAATTTGCCTTCCATTTCACAATTCATTTAGTAAAGCATCAGAAATACAAATGAAATTTAAAAGGGAAAAGTAGTGATATGGGCCAAAATGAAGTCTTACCAATAAAAATCTTTGGATTCCAGTTAGTCAAATTACTTCTAACACAAAGCAGCTTAGCCCAATAGAAGAAAAGTATAATTTTCCAAGTAGTCCAAGCCTTCTTTTAATTATTGAAATCCCCCACACCCCTCTTTCAGCCTTTTATATACCTCACAATGGCCATATCTTCCTTTTTTTTACTATCATATCTTCAACTCCAAATTCTATAGGGTTCCTTGCCCCTTTTTCCTTTCGAGATATAGATAGATAGATAGATAGATAGATAGATAGATAGATAGATAGATATGCCAGCCCCTTAAGTTAACATCAAAGATAAATCGCTACAAGCGCTGTGAAGTTTTACCCTACAGAACTCACATAAAAGTATGGTACAATTATCCTGGTCAGATAAATTTTGTAAAGCATTCCCATGGGGTAGACAAATGGGGAAAATGTGTGCTTCCCCCCGAGTGGGTGCAGCTCCATGGACACAAAGCTTAGTCAGGGGGCACTAGTAGGATGTCAGCCTCCTGCTGTCCCCTCAGTGCGGAGCTTCGGTGGAGCACACCACCTGCACAATCCTATGTTCAAACCCACAAGCCTCTGATTCCACAGTATGGTCTTCCCATTTATGACAGTGATTCATGATACCTCAGTGTTTGTCCCTAAAGTAGGTGGGATTTCACTTGTTTTCTCCCAGTCATCTCCAAACAAGTTACTTTTTCTTTACGGAAAGCTTGACTTGCCTGATCTTTAAATCATGGTGTTCCACTCTACTCGCTCATCAATGTCCACTGCTAAGGAGGACTCCTAGAAGTCTATTTCCTTGACCTCTGAGCCATTCTGGTGAGTGGGACAATCACCCTATTATAACTAAGCAAACTGCACCTCCCACTTCTCTAGTACAAACAGTGGCAACATGGCTGCACATCTCCAGCCTTAAACAAGCTCTTGCTAACGGAAACTCTGACAAATCACAAAGCATAAGCAGCAATAGCAGGCACCGGGGTAATAATTTATTTTTAATGCCGTGCTGTCTTTAACAGTGCAATTTCCTCTAGGGTGTTTGCTTTGAGATTGCAAGATAATTACATCTCAGAAACCAGGCTAATTACAGTTAACAGCCTGAAAACCAAAGGAACCCTTCCCTCCACCCCCACTTTTTTTTTTCCACTAGAATACTACACAAATTCCAGTTAAAACGTGCAGCATCATTTAGGAAACCAATTTGACTACAGCTTAGAGGTTCATTCTCCCCTCCTAGCTGCACATGTATAACTTGCATTGATGTGTATCACAGGGACCTGAGTAACACAGCCTCAGTGATTAGAATAAATAACGGCGCATAGAAAGGAAACAATGACAGCAATTTTCCAATAGAAATGAAAGTCTAAATGTTTCTGGTGGAAAACCAGGGCGGGAGTGTGGATTCATGCTGCAAAGAAAAGATTACCTGTGGCTTCAAGATACTCTTTAGGGTCTCCTGGAGTAAACAATCAACCAATTTCGCCATTTGTAGAATTGAGGAGCTGGAAGGGATGTGAGAAATCATCTGCTCAATTGTCATCATTCCATCAAAATTGCAAAGCATCATGTGCTGGTCTAAAAGTCTTCAAGAATCACAATTCAATGACCTGGTCATTCAGTGAGAAAACATTTTCTGTCATCTCATAGACACAATGCTTTGTGGTAGGGATATACAAGTGGATTTTCTGATTTTTTTATAACATTTACATCAAAAATTCTCCCAATCTTAAATTTATTTTATGCAACTTCAGACCTTTTCCTCTACTGTGGTTTAGCTGAGATAAAGATTCTCTCAGATAGATAGAGCTGCCCCTATCCTCTCCTTTGATTGATATAACTTTCCATTCCAAGTACTTCGCAACTTTTTATGCAATATTCCCATTTATGCAAATGTGCATATTATTTCCCAACTGTTTCCAGTTTCTATTAGCTTCTGAAATGTGGAAGCCAAGCATTACTAGCTTTGGCTCAGTTTGGCATCTCCTAGAAACTAGGGCCTGGATTTTTAAAATTCTATTTGTGGGGAAAAGGGGACTGGACTGGGAAAGTGAAGAGGAAATCCAATATTCTGAACTTTCACATGAAAATTCATTCCTATTTCGATTGTGTCCCCAGAACTTGTCTACCTGACTGACATTATAGTCTTAAAGATAGTATAACTAAAGCCAAGCTGCTTCTTCAGGCTTTTGCAGAATACTGGTGGAGTTCCTCTTCATCCACATCCTATTCAGAAAAGCGACATATTGGCCCTTCTCATCACCCTCTTTGCTAGAGGCTCCTAGTTGCTGATAACGTAAAATTTGCATGCCAATAGTATCTCACTATCATAGTGACAACTCCTTAGCAACACTACTTGACTTCATTCATTCTTTTAACAAACATGTATTGAGTGCTCATCAAGGGGAAAGGGACTCCACCATTTCTGTTCATGTTCAATTTCTCTTATTAGCTTTCCCTCTTAAAGAGGAATAATTGCTAATCTTATTAATCAGGACAATCAGTGGGGCCACTTTTTACCAACAGACAGGATTATTTTGCTCTAAAAGTCAGCACCTAGGTATAGTGCTTATCTTTCAGCCTCAGACCCAGGTAGGTCTTGGTACTAGAATTAGGTCAGCCACCATTATTTAGTCTTCTTCTACTCTGAGACCTGGCTGGAATATGTTCTCTGAATTACTCTTGGGACAAGACACCTTTGTCTGCTCTTTGTTTCTATCTCTTCACAGCCATGTCTGAGCATGATGCCCCTAAGATTCGGGTTAGGGGCTGATAGAGACATGAGAGATCCCCCTTTCTTCTCGGAACTGAGCCATGCCTGTTTCCCAGTTTCATCACAGAGTCCTAAATTGGGATTTAGGCTGCATGCCTGAGGAGCAAATTTAATAGCTTCCCAGGAAGACCTTGGGAAGACAGGGAAGATTGACAGAACATGGTTTGAATATCCAGGCTGTCAAATTATCGCATTAGCCCAAAATCTCACCACCAGTCTCTAAAATTGACTATATATCATGCCAGGCGCTAGGCTCCAAGGAGACGTCATATGAAGTACAACCCTCTCCTCCAGGGGCTTATGATCGAGTGGAACATTTTATCCATCTTAGAAATGAAGTTTGCATTGTCATTATCCGAAAGAAATCTTACCCTTTACAAGAGAGCATTTGAAATGAAATCTAGGTGTGGTTTAAACTAGATTTCATTGTGGAAACTTGGGAATTTGTGAAAGTGAGGTCAGAGCACCTGTGTTATGCTCTATTGAGATCCTTACGTTTTATGGCTCTGCCTCAGAAACTTCACTAACTGGGAAAAGGGAAGAAATTAACAAGAGGATATAGTTCTACCTCAAGCCCAAAATGTCAAGGCACAATTCTGGAGCAATAGAAACAACAGCTGGTGACCAACTGGCTTTTTTTTAGTGGGAGAAGAGTTTAGAACCAAGAAGTATGTAGCTATGAGAATGTCCACATCCAGAAGAGTGTTCTGAGCCCCATCACACACAGCATGGTTCTCACCCCCAAGACATTTCTGCCTCGAAATGGGAAAATTAGAGGCAAAGGTGTGTGAATTAACTCATAAGAGTTCATGAGCAGAAAAGTTCCTACTTGAAAGGAAGCTGTGGGGACAAATGACATGATGGATGTTTAAGAATGCTTCCCTCAGAAGAGTTTTCATTTCTATCCGTCATCATTTTGAACAGCTATTTAGGGCAGGTAAAGGGCAGGTGTTGCTGAGTAACAAGAAAACCATTTCTGAATTGATCTCATAAAGTTGGGTCAACAGTCAATCACTGTTACCTGCACTTCCAGGTAACTGGAAAATCCCATTATTGGGGTCTCTGTTGGTCACATGAAATGGGCAGGCCACAGTGGGTGGTTCAACTAAACAGTTGAACTGCAACTTATAAGATTCAGGATGAGAGAGAAAGAGTCTAATAAAACTCTGGGGATAGAATTCAAGTTGGATGTGATGCTCCCGTTTTGGTTTTCTTCTTCAATATTACTTTGGCTATTCAGGGTCTTTTGTGAATACAAAGACCATACAAATTTTAGGATACTTTGTTCTAGTTTTGAGAAGAATGCTGGTGCAGTTTTGATTGGGATTGCCTCTACTACAAAGCTGTCATCATCAAGACAGTATGGTATTGGCACAAAAACAGACACATAGACCAATGCAATAGAATAGAGAACTCAGAATTGGACCCGCAAATGTATGGCCAATTAATCTTTGACAAAGCAGGAAAAAGTATCCAATGAAAAAAGACAGCCTCTTTAACAGATGGTGTTGGGAGAACTGGACAGCAACAAGCAGAAGAGTGAAACTAGATCATTTTCTCACACCATACACAAAAATAAACTCAAAATGGATAAAGGACCTCAACGTGAGACAGGAAACTATCAAAACCCTAGAGGAGAAAGTCAGAAACAACTTCCTTGACCTCAACCGCAGCAATTTCTTACTTGACACACCCCCAAAGGCAAGGGAATCAAGAGCAAAAATGAACTATTGGGACCTCATCAAGATAAAAAGCTTCTGCACGGCAAAGGAAACAATCAATAAAACTAATAGGCAACTGACAGAATGGGAAAAGATAGTTGCAAATGACATATCAGATAAAAGGCTAGTATCCAAAATCTATCAGGAACTCCTCAAACTCCCCACCTGAAAAACAAATAATCCAGTGAAGAAATGTGTAGAAGACACAAACAGACACTTCTCTAAAGAGGACATCCAGATGGCCAACAGACACNGTTAAACCTAAAATAAAATAATAAAGAATTCAAGTTGGATGTAATTTTAATTAATAATAAGAGGAAAATAATTCATATAAAATTTAAAATACTTACTCTGAAAGTATCATATTAGAAATTTGGGGGTTTGTGAATTCTCTGTATGCTTTATCTATTTTAAACAATTTAAAATAGAAATCTTGTGCTTTAATAGGTCTCTTTTGGTCCATGTGACTTAGATCATGTAACTCAGTTGCAAATCATCCAATAGCAGCTCACTTTAATGGCAGGGAAAAAAAAACATAAGAAGAAAGTATAAAAGGACTGCATTCCTAAAGTTAAAAGGGGTAATAGATGGTATAATTTTTAGGAATAACCTAAAAACATTTTTAGGCAAGGCAAAACCTAACCTAATAACTTATTTTTCCAAAATTTCCTTGAGTTCACTTATAATTCCCCAAAAAGTTGCCCCAATAAGTAAGTTCATCCTGGTACAGAATTCAGTAGTGTAGTAAAGATCTGCATATACCAGGTTTCTCTCTGATCACTGTCACTAATGATTTTCTATTCATTCATTCATTCAAGAAAATTATTTTTCTCTAATTGGACCACAGATGCACAGAATTGGACTCAACACAATCCTTGATTGATGATCCTCACATCATAGGTCCATGCCTGAGCTACTCTTATTTAGTTATTTTAAATAACGTGTGAAGCATTCATGAATACACTACCCTCCCCCCCCCAATAAAACTGGAACTTTGACAGAGATCTACATCTAACCATATGCTTCCCCCCACCTCTCATTCCATCTTCTTGTTTCCTTTCCCCACCTGAGATAAGCATCCTTTTGCATCCCAACTTCATTCCCTTCCAATCCTTTGTATATAGTTTTATTGCATTTATATGTATTCTATATGTACATATAGAATATAAATTATATATACAAAGTATATATATGTGTATATATATATATTACTGTTTTAAACTTTATTTTTTAAAAGGGGAATCATACTGTAAGTAACCTTTGGGAAACTACTTTTTTTCCTTAACATGATGATATTTGTATTCATCCGTATTGTTGCAAGTTACTGTGGTTCATTTGTTTTTGGATAATAACAGACAATATTAAGTCATGGAAATATTTTACCATTTGCCCCCTACTCTCCTAATGTTGGGTATTTATGTTGTTTCCAGGTTTTTGCTATTGTGAAATGCTGCTATGATAATTCTTGTAGCTGAATAATGTTATGCATGAACAAAAGTTTCTCTTGGATATACACCTAGGAAATTAATTGCTGGGCAATAGGGAATGTAAATATTTGACTTTAGAAGACAGTGCTAAACTCTTTTCTGAACTGGGTGCATGTTCAACTTCAGGAGATTATGTCAAACTCTTTTCCAAAGTTATTGCAAGCCTACTTGGCGTTGTCAGACATTTTCATTTTTACCCAATTAAATAGGTGTAAAATGGTATCTCATCGTGGTTCTTATTTGCATTACTCTTATTTAACATCACTAATGATGTTAAATATGTCTTTACAAGCTTATTGTTATATGGTGATTTTTTTCTATTCATTTGTGTGTTTTTTTATTTTTTTACTGGTATGTGTATGTGTACATGTGTACTTTTCTTACTGATTTGTAGTTTTTTTACATTTTTCAATGTTAATCCTTTGTAGTTCTATATATTATGAGTGTTTTACCTGTTTATAATTTCTTTCAATTTTCTTTAAGATTTCTTTAAATTTTTTTTAAATGTTTTATTTATTTCTAGGAGAGAGAGAGAGACAGCATGAGCAGGGGAGGGTCAGAGAGAGAGGGAGTCACAGACTCTGAAACAGGCTCCAGGCTCTGAGCTGGCAGTCAGCACAGAGCCCGACGCGGGGCTTGAACCCACGAACCGCGAGATCATGACCTAAGTGAAAGTCAGACACTTAACCGACTAAGCCACCCAGGCGCCCCGGTTTCTTTAAATTTTTAATCTATTTGGAGTTGATATGGTATGAGGCAAGAATCTAATGTCATCTTTTTCCATATAAATAATGAATAAGTACTTTTTTCCAGCTCTATTTACTGATCACTCTTTTTCTCTTGCTGTGCTATGTCATATCTGTCACACCCTCCAAGGTTTCATGTATGGTTCCCTAACCTATTCCTCTGGTCCATTTGTCTATCCCCACACCAACATACATAGTCCTTCCTCCCTGCTCTTGCTTTTCAGAAATAACCTGACTACTCTTGGCCCTCTATCCCTTCATATGAATTTTGGAATCATTTTATCAAATACCATGAAAAATGCTAGGGTTTTTATTGGAAATATATTGCATCTACAAATAATAATTAAAATCTTTATGATAGTAAGTCTTATCCATGAACATGAGGTCTTTTTATCGAGGTCTACTTTTAATGTTTAGTTTCATTTTTTAGGGAGATAGGGGAGGAGGGACATAGAGTGAGGGGGGACAGAAGATCTGAAGCAGGCTCTGTGGTGACAGCAGTGAGCCTGATGCAGGGCTAGAACTCAGGAACTGTGAGATCATGACCTGAGCTGAAGTCGGACACTTAACCAACTGATCCACCCAGGAAGCCCTCTAGGTCTTCTTTAACACTTTTTAATAAGGTTTTGTAATTTTCCTTTAGAGATCTTTCACATCTAGTGCTAGATAACTGCTAGATACTTGATATTTTTTAATCTATTTGGATTTTAATCTATTTTAATTTTGTAGATGTTTTCTCTTTAATTTTTTTAAAAAGTTTTTACTGGTGTAGAGGAATGCAACTGATTTCATATTAATCTTATATCCAGCCACCTTACTAAACTCTTAATTTTTGTAATAATTTGTAGAGTAATTTGGGTTTTCTAACTATTTTATTTCCTCCTTTCTAATCCCTATGCCTCTAATATCCTTTTCTTACCTTATTGAACTGTCTGGAATCATCAATACAGTGTTAAACAGAAATGGTAACAGGGATGCCTGGGTAGCTCAGTGAGTTGCCCAGTTGAGCATCTGACTCTCAGTTTCAGCTCGGGCCATGATCTCATAGTTTGTGAGTTTCAGCCCCATGTTGGGCTCCCCACTCTGACAGTGCAGAGCCTGCTTTAGAGTCTCTCTCTCCCTCTGTCTCTCTCTGCCTTTCCCCCATATGCATTCTCTCTCAAAATAAATAAATAAAACTTAAAACAAACTAACAAATGAACATTGAAAAAAGAAAGAAATGGCAACAGAGGACATCCTTCCCTATTCCTTCTTATTCTGCACTCTCATCCTTGGTGATCTCTTCTACTCCCATGGCTTCAACTCCTATCTAGATCTCTATCCTGACTTCTGCATCCAACTGTGAATTTTGTGCCTCTTAATCTGAATGTTCTGCAAGTGCCTCAGTGTGTTCATAACACACCATCTAGTTTCATTTCTCAACTCATGCTTGCTCTTCCTTTATTTTCTAACTTTCTAGTGGTGTTACCATCTATGTGGCCCATACCAAAAAACGTAGAGTCCCTTTTTATTCTCTCCTACCACACACCCTCTCAGTCAACAAGTCCTATTGGCTCTAGTTTGTTAACCCAATCACCTGCCTCTGGTCTTGCCTTCTACCAAACCCTCTTCCATGCCAGTTTCTCTAAACTTTAAATCTGGTCATACAGTGCCCATATTAAAATCCTCTAATGATTCCCCATAATTTATAGGAAAAGCTTAAACCGTTTGCATGGGCAAATGTCTAAAAGTCAGGCCCTTTTTGATCTGGCCTCTGTACTACATCAGCCTCATCTCCTGTTCTTGTTCTAGCACTCTATGCTCTGGCCCTCCCCGGTCTTGCAGTTCCACAAATGCCTGGTACACCCTCTTCAAGGTTTTGCACCTGCTCTTCCCTCTCTGAATAGAGTGCTTTCCCTTCTCCACTTCCTTCCATCATTTTCTGGTTATCCCCCATTCACCCTTTAGGTGAACTTTAGACATCACTTCCTTCGCCTTCCTATAATTGACCTTGCCTGTTTCCCCCACTCCTTGAGGGCAGGGAAAAAAAATTTTATTCAGAATTGTTTACATCCCCAAGACACAGTGTAGTACCTGGCATGAAGTAAGAGCTCAGTGAATATTTTGGAAATGTACACTGAATTAGTATTGCTCTCTTTACCCAAATCTCTGATCTATATTTTTTAAGAATCTTGTCTTTTAAACTCCTTTCAATGCCTTCCTAATCCCCCCACTTCCCCCCTGGAATGTGCCCCACCACTTTGTTTACATCTCTCCTTAGCACATGTCTCATGGGACTTGGGCCTTCACCTGATCTTCTCTACCAGCTGCTTGAAGGCTGAGGTTTTGCCTCATCCATCTTGGTCTTCCTGTCACCCGTAGCCCAGAGCCTAGCACATAACTGATGCCAAATAGATATCTGAAGTAATAAAAATTGAATTCTCTCCTGGAGCCACAAACCAAGCAGAGAACATGCTTTGGATTCTTCTGTGAGCCACATTTGTGTTCAAAGTAGAAAGATTTCTGCCAGCATCTCCACCTGCACAGCCTTCTGCCTCTATTTCCCCAGTGCTTCTTCAATTTTACAATGGAAGTCTCTGAAACAATATTATTCATTTTACATAATAGTATTCATTTCATAGGCAATTCCTTTTCATCTTTCTATTCTGTACTTCAAGGTGCACCTGCATGTTTTCTTGGCTTTGTTTTGGAAATTTTTTAAGGGAAAAACCTTTATATGGCACTTATTCTAGGTTTTCCTTCCTAGAAATATCACCCCACTCCTCCATAGCTGTTTATGAGTGTCACACTCTGCCATTTAAATATTAATGTTATGGAAACAGAGGAGAAAAATCGGTCTCTCATCAGATATGCAATGCTGAGGGAAATTAAGATTAATAAATGGTGACAAGCTCTATAGAGGAAATAAAAGTTAAATTGCCTTGGACTATTTTCAGAAGTTGTTTGAGCAATGAGTATTACATTGAATGCCCCATAACTGTGAACGTTCTAAAAGCCTGATTTCTGACTACAGATCTCAAATGAGAACTCAAACCTTAGCATTCCCCTCAGAGGACTTGCATTCTGCAAGTTCACATATAGGGAAAATCCTTTAAGGGACAAAACTGAGAAATCTCTGAAAATCAGGCTTTCTTTGTCAAATTTCAAGCAGCCACTTTATTGGGGAAAAACAAACTTCACATCTGAAAATTTAGGTAATAAATATGTCTAGCAGGTAAAAATATAGGAAATTAACTAAAACTTTTCATTTCACTGAGATAAATCACATCACGGGAACATTGAGTTGACCCAGCTAAGTACAGAAGGAAGGGGCCCTCCAGCTCGTATTCTGGGTTTAGTTTGCAGAGTCTCTGCTTTGCTCAACCTGCTAGGGCTGTTGATGAAAGGCAGTGATTCCCAAAGTGTGGTCGCTGGACCAGCAGCATCGGCATCATTTGGGAACCTGAGAAAGATACAGATCTTCAGGCTCCAGCCCAGACCTACTGAATCAAAAACTCTGGGAATGGAGTTCAATAGCTTCTGTTTAACAAGCCCTCTAGGAGATTTTGATGCATCTTCAAGTTTGAGAACCACTGATTCTTAACCCTGGCTGCACATTAGTATCACCTGGGGAAATTTTTCTTAAAAAACTGATGGCAAAGTTCTGTCACCCAGAGATTCAGACCTAATAGGTTAAGGGTGAAGCCAGTGCACTATGTTTTTAAAGTTCCCCAGATGATTCTAAAGTGCAGCCCAGGTTGAGGATTTGATTCCAGGTTCTGATTTCTTACTCTGGTGACAGAAAAGAGCTTTTGGCTCCCCGTCTTACCCTTCAATTATTTTCCACCCTCCTTCTATCCCTCCCACATCCCCACCCAGGGATTTATCTCTAATCCAACAGTTCTCAAACTTTCCTATGCATCAGAACCACTCAGATGGATTGTTAAAAAAAAAAAATTGCTGGTCCCCAACTTTAGAGTTTCTGATTCAGTAGGTCTGGGGCAAGGCCCAAGAATTTTCCTTTCTAGAAAGTTCCCAGGTAATGCTGAAACTGCTGGTTGGGCTTCTAACCCATGCATTCTTCAGTCACTCCGGCCTTGGTAAGAAGGGAAAAGTTCTCACAGGAATGAACTTACCCTGTAGAACCTCCAGCCTCTTGCAGACCCCCCAGCCTGTTACATGGAGCTCCCGGCTCCTGACCAGAAGCCAGTGCAGGGTCATAGTCCAGAGTGCAGCCTCAGGGTCTAGACTGCAGTATTTAATCCTATAAACTCTCAGTGCCTCAATACCTGTCATAAAAAGGGGGGTAATAGAGGACCTACCTGAAGGGATGTCTGTGAGGATTACATGCATTAATACATGCTGCATGCATAAAAAGTGTCTATATTAAGGGCTCAAAAATACTGTAATTAGTTACAAACATAAAGTTATAATTAGTTATAACTTCTAAGGAGTCATAATTACAGGTAAAAATAGCTCTTTCTAATTATTGTATAACCTCTCTCTCTCTAGAGTATAGAGACTAATGCCTGAGGGGTTCATGCACATGGGTGAATCAAAAGGACACATATCTTGCCAACCATACTCAGAATCATTTGTACCACTCCACACAAAAATGGAAGGGCTGTTAATGGACTGCCAGGAATCTGGAAAGGGTTCTCTCTAGAGAGGCCCCATCCATCAGTCATGCCAAGCATAGCAGCATCTCTTGGAAGCAAGTGAACACAGCCCCTAAACAAGTTGAAGAACCTTTATTACAGTTTGAAAAGTGAATTTGCCTAAAATTATTCCATGATTTCCCACTGTGTTAGGAATAAAGGTCAAGTTTTTTACCATTACTTAATAGGTCCTAGCCCCTTCTCATCTTCTCATCTTATAACAAACCACTTGGACTTTTCTAAAAAAACACCTGCCCCATGAAGTCACCGGGCCTTTGCCCTTGCTGGGTGCCCTTCTCCCTCCTTGCACTCTTTGCATATAAATTTGCTGCTTTATATTTCTTTTTTTGTGTTCCCTCAAAGTCACCTCTGGCCCAAAACCTTCCTGACCCACAACCCCCACTTCCCCTAGGAAGAGATGATCATCCCCTTCCCTGGATCACCTCCCTGCCCTATACAATCCCCTATTGTGCTGATGAGCACCAGGACTGCCACTAGTTATTTCCAGCCTGTCTCCACTGCCAGACCGTGAGCCAAACCAAAGAAGCAGCCATGTTCTTCTGGTCATCCTTGACCGCCACACCAAACGCAATCACTAGCCCATAGTAGGTGCTTCATTATTGAGTAAATGTATGAAATATCCAGTCAATTCTCCATAAAGTGAATCAATTCCTGGATAGTTAAAGGACACCAAGAGAGAAGAGATCAGTAGGGGTGCAGAAAGAGCAAAGTGTGATAATCACCAAGATGACACCAAAAATCAGAGGTGTGTGGGACATAGAGCTACTCATCAACAGGAAACGTCAAGCGACCTTTAGTTAGGGCAGTGGTTCTCCAACATTTTTGACCTCTTTATACCCTTAAAAGTTATTGATGACACCAAAGTGCTTTTATGTAAATAGTTACATCCTCCCATTTTTACCGTTATAAATTAAAATGGAGACATTTTTAAATGTTTCTTCATTAGCTTGTTTAAAAATAACAAGCATATAAACAAATACTTTTTTTAAAAAACTGTATTTTCAAAGAAACAACTTTTATTGAGAAGTGGCATTGTTTTCTTACCGTTGCAAACTTCTTTAACATCTGACTTACGTTAGTATATCCAGCTTCTGCATTCAACCTGTTATGATACTGCTCATCATGTAGCCTCTGGAAATCTCAGCTATATGTTTGCAAAAGAATGAGAGTGTAAAAGGCAAATTAAAGTTTCAGTATTGTTATGAAACTAGCTCTAACCTCGTGAGCCTCATGAAAGAGTATCAGAGATCCCCCCATGGGTTCTGGGACTACAGTCTGAGAATCACTGAATTAAGATACAGGTCATTTGTGGTTGCAGAGAATGAAATAACAGTGACTTGGAAAAAATCAACATATATTTCTATCTTGCTTAAACTTTCAGATGTAAGCAGTCTCCATCAATCATGGCACTCTTTCTGGTTGCCCTGCCATCCCAGGTATATATGGTCCAAAACGGCTCCCCAGTACCACCCCTACAATCTAGCCAGCAAGAAGGTGCATGCCCTGTTCCTTTGAGTACATGTCCCAGAAGTTGCATATGTCACTTCCCCTTGTATCCCATCGGCCCGACCTTGGACAAAAAGCCTATTACTGAGCTGCACATAAGACTGGGAAATATCTCTAATCTCACTGGCCATATGTTCTATCACTATAGCTGAAGGTGAGAACAGACATGGGGATAATTCTCAGTCTCTGCTACATTGACCTTTCTCTCTAGGGTCAATTGGGCACAGTCCCAGAAAGGAGCTTAGACAAGCCAGGACTTACTTCACTCCTGCCCAGAAGGTCAAGGAAGCTTGTCCTGACAATGAGCAGGACTCACACAGCAAGATCTCATTGCCTGTGCATCTGTCTCACAAAAACAAGGAGGTCTCAAAGCAGCTGGGCCTTCATATAGGAAGTAGGAGCTCACATAAAGAGCAGTAGACAGGAGCTAGAGATCAATCACAATGGAAACTTACTAGTTAAGAGGAAAACCCCATGCATCAGCCATAAATGAGGGTCTGGTTAGGATAAAGGCCAAAATCATCAACATAGCTCACAAGGCCCTGCATGACCTCAACCCCTTCACCCCAAGCCTTATCTTCAGATAAAGCCCATGCCAGTCTCTCCCTCATCTTCCACATTTTGATCATGTTCAACTCTCCAGTTTGAAGAGTATACCTTAATCTTTCCTGTCTGAGGGACTTTGCATGTGCTTTTCCTCTCCTGGAATACTCTTTCCCCATTACTGCCTGGCCCACACATGCTCATCTTCATTCAGGTTTGTGGAATAAACAAAGACCAACCAAATGAGAACAAGTAAGGGCTATTTATTCAGAGCTTGCTATATCAAGGGAGTTAAGCACTATCACTTGGGTTTTGGCAGACTTAAAAGCAGGCAGGGGAGTGAGAAAGTCTTATAATGTAAAAAGAGAAGGCTTCAGGTGTGCCCTGACTGGAAGCTATTGGTGTGAGACAACTGTAGGTGGGATAACTAGAGTGTAACATCCTATGTGATTGGTTACGTGTACATATTTGGCTTTCTCTGGTTGATCCTAAGTTGGAAGTCGGGACAGAAATTAGGGGAACTGTTTCTTATTAATCAAGTCCCGGCCAATTGTTATAGGGGTTATTGTTTGGCTTTCCTGGGCTGCTTGCTAGAGATGGTGGTCTTTCTACAGCCTGACTTATAGATAGCAGGCTGGTTGCCTAAGTTGGTTGCTATAGATGATGGGTTGGCCTGCTGGGCTAGTTGCTGCAGATTATGGGTCAGAGTTCTATTTTATATTTGGTCTGACCATTGTCCATTGGGATTTCCAGTCTCTCAGGTCTCAGCTCATAGCATATTCTCCTGGAAACCCTCCCCAGCCCCAAACAAGGATAAGCCCACCTGTAATATGTTCCTGCAGCTCCCTGAACCCCTCTCTGTGAACTTTCAGTAAACTTGTAACTACTTGCCCAATAGGTTATAAGTTTCACAAGGGTTGGAACTCTATTTTTCTTATGTGTTCCTCTCTGCTCAATACCACACAAAGTGCTTGGCCTGTAGTAGGGGTTCAATAAAAAAAAAAATTATTATATGGCTGGATGGGTGAATGGGCAGGTCGATGTCAGAACTTGGCAGAGCTAAGGGCACTGTTCTGCTGCTTTTCAAAAGACACATTTCCGGTACCCTCTGCAAACAGTAGCTGAAGGCATCAGTTCTGTATTAGAAATGCTATTATGGCATTTCAACCGAGTCACCCACCAGATAGAAGAAAGTCCCATTACAGATTGAACCACCAGAGGTGTGAGCTGTTTTGAATTTAACCAATTCTCCAACCATGGGTCCAATCTGTCTGAGATCTAACATCTACCTTAGGGTCTCCATCCTAGACTATGTTTCTTCCTAAGCATGGATCACTAACAGTACCCTACAGAATATTCTGTTGGGTCTTGGTGCTGACCATTTTGTGAGAAGATTACTTGTCCTGAAGTTCTAGCATAAACCTGCCAGCTGTAACATATCTTGCTGGTCTGACCTGATGGTGACCCACAGTGCTCTGTGTATGAGCTGTTTTCTTTTATTTTCCATCCTCTGAAGATTGTCAGAATTCTGCCTGTCTAAGCAATAAATCCATCTTTTCAGGGATCAATTGCCGTGGCTGGCTGCAATGCCTAGAAATCCAATTAACTGAAAAATAAATAAAAAATGAAAAATACACTGAAGCTGTGGCATAAATCAGCTAGAAAATGTTCTGCACATTAAAATAAACAAGGAGAAATTTCAACTTCATTTGTCTTCTTTTCCTTTTTTTAAACCCTGTTATTGATAAATTTAGCCTTGGTTCCAATTTTGTCTTAGCCACAATTTGCTCAAGTATAGATCTGTTGGGATGGCTATCTCCGTTCTAATTATACCCTGCAGGCACTCTCCTTAGAGGAGCCAACTCGGCTAGGATTACCTTGTGCCATATGTAAAACTTTAGACCTTCTCTCCCTTCATCTTTTTACACCACATGTGTTCTTAAAGGGGCATAAATCTGCTCTAACATTGCGTGGGAAATAGGAGTTATTTTGGCTTTCTGGGACATTTTGAAAAGGACAGAGTTTTCATCAGTTGGCTGAGTGAAAGACCTTATGCCTCACTGCTACTGGGCCTATTGGGCTGGAACCATGACACACAGAGCCCATGGGCACTGGACAACTTTCCTGGCGTGCCTCATGGCAGTGACCCTCACTCCAGCTGCATCTCCAGGCTTCCTGTCAATGCCCTGGAAAAGGCCCCACTGGGGTCCAAGGAACCAGGCAACCTGCACAGCCCACCTGGGAGTGAACTGACCAACAAGGACACAGAGGGGTATGCCTACTTGAATTCTCATCTGTAACTGGAACACATCTTTGTTTCCTGTGGGTGTCACTGTAGGGGACAATCAGGGGCTGAGATCCTTATTCACAATCATGGCTAGGGTCCAGAGTAGGAGGGCTCTACCACTCACTCGCTCTGTGACTTCAGACAGTCATGAGCTGCTCTGGATGTTTCCTTGTGTGTAAAATGAGCAGATTGAAAAAGAGATGCCCAAGGTCTTTCCAGGTCTCATTGGCCATGATTCCAGGTTTGGTGAATAAAAGCACATTTTTAATTTAAGGAACATTTGATGAACTATAAACTAGCTCTTACATCCTCCCTTCCTTTTTTCCCTGATACCGTACCACTGTCCTCACTGAATTTGTCACCTCCAGGTTATGAGCATCACACAGACAACAGGAGTTGGTCAGTCGACATCACCAGAGAAAACAAGAAATAGACTGTTTCTCAATATTTCTCATCGAAAAAGCAAAATGACATAACATTTTCCCCTCAAAAAGCATACTTTAATTTCATACTACCTCCAAACACTCCCTAAATTAAATATGTGATATCAACAAATGTGAGAAGAAACCTCTTCCAGGCTTCAGAATGTGCCCATGTGGCAATTTTCAATTCAAATCACAAATTTTCTGCTATCCTTAGGTGGTTATTGATTTGGTTTTACCAAAAAAAAAAATATATTGCTTTATCTTCTAAACCTATTTCAAAATTTACTTACCCGAAAACAAAACCAAGAGGAGACAAATAGGATGACAAAAAGCCATAATCATTGGAGACAAAGCAATGACTACCTAGAAGTAGTTCCATGATCATAAAACTACATTTGCCGCCACAAAGAATAAAAAACAACACATAGGGCTTAAGGTCTATCCTTGAGTGAAGCTGAAGAGATCAGACTTATGCAAGGAAATTACTGGAAAACAGTCTCAATACAACAGAAGGATAAATTTACCCTCTTAGTTCCAAGCCCAATCACTATAGTACTATTCAATCATTTATGCTATAAATGTTTCCTAGACACCAGCTCTATGCCAGGCACTGTGCTTGGCAAGAGGAATACAGCAGTGAACACAACAGTCAAAGCCTGCCTTCTTGGAAGTTTACAGGGGGTGATGTATTTATATCCAGGGGTCACGGAAACAATGGGTCAGTTTCAGGGGAAACAATCAGTTATTTAGCATAGTGGAGACACAGCATTGTTTTGTTAACCTATGGCTGCATTTTTCTAGTTGTGTTGGAATCAAAAAGGCAGCAGGAGCCTGAGGCTCTTATCTTTCCAATCCCTCTTTCTTCTCCAATGCAGGTAGTTACAAGTACCAAATAAGTTTCTATTCTCACTGTGGGGTTTTTGGGTTTAAAACTGTTTATTGATCAATAAAAAAGTAGAAAATCACAAAGTCATTGCCTGGGGAAACTGTACTAGTAATTTTACAGCAGGCTAGATAGTAAGGAAAGATTACAAATGTTGGTAGGCAGGAGACCCAGCTCCTGCTGAAAACAAGTCAATTCTTAGAAATATCCAACCACCTTACTGACCTTGGAGAGCCTACACAAGGTCAATAGCAGAGTGAATATGATCATACTGGTACTGTTCCCAATATGTTTACTAGCTCTAGAAAAAGTGGACAGACATCATATGTACTCCCATATGCTTAAAAGTAATAAACACTGTAAATAACAGACTCAAGTCCTCAAAGGAATGCAAAAGAGAACATACATAGAATTTAGAACATTTTAAAATAGATTTTAAAGTTAATCTTTAAAATAGGACTGTCACTGGGACATATTGTTGCCACTGTAACTATATTAATAACTCTGACTCACCCAATGAGTCTTCGTAAGCTCAGAGAGTATACTGGCAGTATTCATTCATTCTTTCAGTCATCCCTTCCTCCATCTGCTCAACAAGGGCTGCTGGGGGTGTGAGCATCCAGAGCTTCCACAGGAATACCATTGCCCCTGTTCTTATTTCCAACAATGATCTTAAACTTGGCTCCTTCACAGAGAACATTCATTCCAACCCACTCAGTACCTTTCCCTCCACCCACTTGCCTTACTTCTTAAACTTCTCTATGCCCATCGCCTAGATATCCCTAAAATAACTGGGGTCAGATATTTCCAATGCTCTCCTCTATCTGCTTATATCCTCACCTACTTCTCCTCCTTCCATGGCTCCCATGGGTCACCATGTCAATTATCTTATATCTATTCTCAACTCCTCTGTTGCCTACTTAATGAATCCCCAGACTTAATTTCTTCTCTCAGCCTTCTTTACTCTAACGGAGAGATGATGGTGCCTTTTCAGAGACACCATGTTGTGGGTCTAAAAAGTCATCCAACCATAAGCTTTGTTTATAAAGATCCCTATAGGATGGTGAAGAGGTAAATGAAAGATTGTTTGCGGATTGTCTCAACAGGCAGGGGCCCCATCCATTCCCAGGTGAGCTGTCATTTTCAGGTTCATGGCAAGGCTCTAAGTCTTCAGTCCTGAAACCCAAATGTGGGTATCACCTGTCAGCTCCAACCACATCCTTTCAAGAACAGCCAACTGAAGAGCTAGATCAGGGAGATGCCTGCCTCGTGATCAAAAAGAATCTCTTGGCTCTCTCATCTCTCCCTCGCCGACACCTCCCATCCTTCAGGGACCCCTGGACCCCGGCAGGAGCCAGTCTCCAACAACAAGACTACTCTGGGACCAAATATGGAAAAGAAAAAAAAAAAAGAAAAATAGCATAATCAGGATGAACAGGAAGATGTTTGGATATCTTTGATAAATTACATTGATGTCCTCCCTGCACTGCAAAAGTACAAATGTACCTGCTCAGCCTCGTTGAAAGTCATGTGCCCCTTCAGTCCCAAACTTCTGCAGTATGTAGTTGGTTCCTCTACATAATGCAACTTTAGAGTTGAGGCAAGATGGCACAGAAGTAGGGAACCCCATACATTTCGCCTGCACCCATCTCTCAAACAGAGAGGGCCTGAAGTCATAGGACACTGAGCCACAGGAGTTTGGGATGAGAAAAAGACAGAATACACAGGGAAGGAAACCTCATAAGTGTAGCTGCCTCAAGAAACAGGCCAAACTACACATGGTGGAGAGTCTCAAATACTATTACCAGCAGGGAAACAAAATAACCAAATGCTCAACAAGAGAAACCAAGAGACACCATCCAAAGAACACTTCCTGAACAGACAGGCCCTGAACAGTCAAAAGGCCCTCTCTAATAAGGCAGAACTCACAGGGTCCGAGTGTACAACAAGCTTTTAAAATTAACAAGAGATAGAAAGCTAACCAAAATGATGAAACGGAAGAACTCTCCTCCAAAGAAATTCCAGGAAGAAATGACAGCTAGAGAACTGCTCAAAACTGATATAAGCAACATAACTGAACAAGAATTTAGAACAATAATCATAAAATTAATTGCCGGGCTTGAAAAAAGCATGGAGGACATCAGAGAAACTATGGCTACAAACAATATGGAGCTTAAAAATAGTTATGATGAATTTAAAAATACAATAAATGAGATACATAATAAATTGGAGGCATCCAATGAACGGATTGAAGAGGCAGAAAGGAGAAAAAGTGAAGAGCTAGGACAAAGTTGTCATCATTATTGAACATCTCAGCCAAACATGGTTTATCTTTTCCAGAAAAGGTCAGATCTTGATGGAATGGAACACTGGACAGATGGGTGGGGAACACAGAAAGAGGATAGGCTCACAACACGGGCCCTATCCATGGCTCATGCCAGGTCAGGCAGCACCATCAAGAGTCCTGGCAGACAGGTGGAGCCTGGGGACACACCACCCCTCCTGTAACAGACATTGAAGGATTGCAGAGGCAGGGGGAAAAAATGACAGCCTCATAATAAAGGCAAGTTCTCTACTTTTCACTTTGGTGAAAGAGGGCCTAGGTTGTTTTATGGGAGAGCAGCAAGGCCACAGAACTGGGGACCTCCTTTCTCCTCTTCCATAATAGGAGATCTCACACTGTAAGGAGTAGTGAGGTAACTGAGGGTTATCCCTTCTGATATGGATGCCCGTATCAGGAACTTGTGCTCTAGTTTTGACTCCATATCTAGAATTCAGGGGGGTGAAGACTTCAGCTTGAGCCTAAAGACTCAAACCTATTCATGCGGAGAACTAAGGACCTTCTAGAATAAACCCTATGCTGAGAAAAGAGAGAAAGGAGTTGGAGAAGTTTGATTCAAGAGTAATGGATTGCAATCAGAGGTGACACACTCAATGGCCCTCAATTCCAGGCTTAAGGACCTACAGCAAGACCTAGAGCAGCAGTCACCATCCCATGAGTCAGATCGGGAGAGACACTGCAGGGAAAGCACCAAATGCCTATGTGCTGATCATATCTGAGGTTCCCCCAGGAGCACCCAGAGTCATTTTGGGAGCCATGGTATAGAGCCAGAGTGAGAACGCTGGCTTGCTGTCATCACAGGTATGGAAGAAACATGGAGGGGGCTGCCAGGCAAAGGTCCAGGCAAAGAGCCCCAGGTTTTCAGCTCAGAGCATCTTTTCACACAGACATTAGAAAGAGCCCTGTCTGGGATTGTGGGGAATGGGTATCAAGAAGTCCTCCCAGAAAGGAAATGTGTGACACGTGAGTCCTCCCCACAAATGCAGGCCCTCATCCTACACCCCTCACTCCATACATGCAGCAAAAGATTACATCACTCCCATAATGGCTTCTTTGGCTAAAACTACTGTTGATGAACTCTGGTCAAAAAACAAAAAGGCCAAGAGGCCTGATGAGAAACCAGAAAGACCCATATGACTGAGTTGATTTGATGTAGTTAATCAAGGAAAAGACCAAACATCAAACTCTATCAGACTCTCATTTTCCATACAATTCTGGCCTGAATGGCTTAAGCTTGGTGCTAGAATCAGGACCACAGTTCTCTCTCCTCCTCTGAAAGATCACAAGTTCACCTATGCTGCCACTTAACCTCACTGACTCTCCATGACTTCAACTACAATAAAAAGAAGCTGATACCTGTGAATTTCAGAGGGGTTTCAAGGACTGACAGCATTCTCCAAATTACTAGGGGGCTAGAGGAGTAGCCATTTTCTGAATCCCTGGTATTATTAGAGCAGGATTTATCCTTCTTAGACCTGGAAGAGTTCCTTTCTCTTTACAGATCCTAGGAAACTGATGCTCAGAGCAGGAAAGTGACTTCTGTAAGGTCACATAGCCAGTCAGTGACAGTCTCAGAACAAGCAGCCAGATCACCTAAGGCGTTTCTTCTAGAATTCAGCTGGGATAACCAGACTGACCTGGTGGATTTGGGGGCAAAGAACAAACATGCAAACAGCAAACACAATCTGATCCGTTCATTGTACCTGAAGAATGCAGCTCTCTGAAAGAAGCACCTCCTCAGGGCCTCTCCACTTTGGCTTTCCTAGCCTTACTGCTACTGAAACTACTTCAGGTAGGCCCACGCCATTTCTCTGGTCTTTTTTCCCAAAGGAATAACACTCCTCTCTTCTAATTTCCACATAATAATGTTGCAATAGTGAGCTTGTTCCTTCTATACTTCCTTATTAAAGGAATGCTGGGTTGGTTCAGAGGAAAGCTGATTTGAGGTCCTCACCTTTGTAACCAAGCCCTGGTCTCTAATCGGGGTCTGCTCAGCAGTATCCCTGTTGCCTGTGGCAGGAAGACTTCTTCAGCTGGGTTATGAATTCTGATGTTTTTATCTTAAGTCTCAAGGACTCCCTACAAATAAAATTTTAATATAATTGGTTTCGGTGCATCTAGGAGTCTTTTAATTACCCTCTGAAAGATGCTTAGGCAACAGCTTGCTATTAGATTAAACAGTGTCAGCATCTGCATTGTAAACACGAACAGGTTTGTTACATTTTGCAAACCAACATTTGCCTTCTATTATTTTTTCTCTAAGGAGACTCCTTTGGAGGTACAGCTCCAGTCCAATGGACAAAGTGGACACCATGCCAATTGGAACACCATTTCTTTTCTTTACTGCCATCAACATTGGATCCCGGATATTTCAGACACCTTCATGAAACCATAGGGCACCTTGTAATAATTCAGGAGCCCATTACACAGCAGACCAGCTCCACAGGCAGGCCCTCCTCTGCTCTGGTGTTGCACGCCTGGCTATTTCACTGCTCATTAGCCCCTTTTCCAGAGAGTGAGCAGAGAAAACAAGAGATGAAATTCAAACCCATCCGTTTCCTTCCTATTAGCTGCTCTAGTTAAAAGTTTAGTGGAGGAGCAGGCTGGAGTGATTAATTGATACAAAGTTTGAGGAGTGTCTCTGAAGTTCATTTGTTTAAGCTCTTCCTTCTTCCTGAACTATCTATGTAGAGCACAATGAACTGGCCACAGAACCAGGCTAAGACCGTGACCGTGACTCCATCGGCCAAAGGAAAGATGATCACAGCAAGTGACTGAGGAAAGAAAACTGACATCTGACTTGCTTTCTAACAAATCCAAAACTTTGTTGTTGCATACATTTTTTGAGTTTTTTAATTAAATTCTAGAATAGACTATCCTGTGGCTAGTAAAAACCAAAATAATTGCTTCTTTGTCTATTCCATTTTTAGAAACCTCACTACAGAGAAATTCATACTTTCAGAAATAATAAATCTTAATAATGCCATCAGGAAACTGACTTTTAATGCTAAAGAATTTACACAAGATACTGAGCAAACATTGCAGCAAGCTAATCTAGGCTTAAATAAACAATTAATAGTGATCATCCAAGATAAGCTCTTCAAAAAGTAGAAATAAAACTTTGTGCTTTTCAAAAGGAATATTTACCTGTGGATAGAGAGAAATACATATTAAATTTAAAGAAATAGACCAGCTATATCTTCCATTAAACAAAAAAGATTGTTGTCTCACACTTTAATATTTGTTGGTTTATTCTGAACAGTATTTTAATATTTCATCAGAAAATTCTTTTCCCTCTAAGCACATGGTTTTTTCTATTGTATCCAAGTGTATACCAAAACCTGAAAGTTTTTACAGAAGGAATACATCCCTAATCTTTGAAAGACATGATAAAATATATAACTTAGTGAAATTCACTTTATTATCAAATTTGCAAGAATATATCCATGGCATACATTGAGGTTTCCCTGCACATGTGATATAGGCTCTACTTCCTAAGTTATTTTATCTGAAACTCAAGGACAACTCACCCATAGAGCATAGAGAAATTGAGAGACTGAACTGGAATAGAAGTCAGCTGGGGTCTAGCCCTGCTTGGTCTCCCACTGGCTGTGGAAACTTGGACCAACCTCTTCCTCCCTGAGTCTTGACGTGTCCTCTAACTCAAAACTTCTGTGTTCTCTGAGAGGATCAGATCAGAAGAAAGCCCAGCTGAGTCACAGAAGTGCAAATTCAAAGTTCAGCTAAGGATATAAATGATACTACATGACAGGTTCGGAGCTGGAAACCTCTAATTAACTGGAAATGATGAGGGTGGAGTAGAGAGGGCATTCACAATCCAGAGTCCCAAGCTCAGCACTGGAGTTTCATGAATTTTATTATCTCACCTAGATATAATCAGACTCTCAAAACTCTTTTGCAAGGGGTGGGGAGGATTTATAAGCCATAAAGTCAATCTATTAACCTACCAATGGGGGTAGATATTTATAGTGACTGAAATACTCCTCGTAGCTATTTAGAGTGGTGGTTCCTGTTATTAAGGTAACTAGAGCCCTGAACCAGTCATCACATCATTACCCAACGAGTACAGAATTAGTTAGAGCTGAGCTGGTGCTGAGAGAGAGAAAGGAACAGCATACGGAACTTCTAACGTCAGATTAAAGAAAGTGTTCATAACCAAGGGTTTCAGACCTAGGTCTGAGCTTTGAGGGATCTGTGACCCTGCATAAACAGTATGCAAAACTACATATGAATGGGACCATTTTTCTAAGAAGAATGTCCATAGCATTCATCAGCTTCTCAAAGTGGCCTGTGATCTCTTATAGTTAACTGTTGGGAAACACAGAAGAATACACTCAAGATAGACAGAGAGGAGTCTCAAGCAGCTCTAAGGAGTCTGAAACTAGGACCCAGAGCTCAGTGACAGGCTGAAGATTCTCAGAGAAGGGTCAGGTCAGGAAGGACGGGGCAAGCGGAGGCCTGGTCCAGGCCAGATGGAATGCTTCAGCACCAACTACAGGGACCCCACAAGAAACCTCATTCACAGGTAAAGCTGCAAGGCCTGCCAGATCACCAGGGCAGGACTCCTGTACATCCTGCTGAACAGTGCAGCCAGTTCTATAGGCTTACTCATAAAACAGATAGAAGGCATCAGACTAGGTCCCATTCACCCCAACTTCAGTCTAGCACACACCAACCCCCTCTGACCAAGCACTGCCCTTCTATTCCATGTCTTTCTTCGTCCCTAAATCCATCTTTTTATTTCTCTATGAGCAAAGAGGACACCTTAGGAAGAAAAGATAGGTCTGGCCCCATGGACACCAGTGCAATATACAAGTACTACTTACCATGAGAGCTTTTGTCAGAGTAGACCACTGACTCATCGGACCAAGGTGGCCATTCAAATGTAAAGTTTAATTAATTAAAATTAAACTAAATTAAAAATTAACTTCTTCAATCACACTAGCCACATTTCAAATGCTCAATAACTACATATACTCAGTGGCTACTGTTTTTGGACAACTATTACACATCCAAAGGACGTTTCCATCATCACAGAAAGTTCTTTTCTATATAATCCAGCACTAAACTCTATGACACAAACAGTAATTACAATAATGATTCAGAGAAAGGTAGAGACTGAAATGAGCAGAAATAGCTTAAAATGCTTCAGGGAGGAAATTAGGCTTTCATTGAGCCTCAGAGGATGAGATGAAGGGGCATTTGTTCAGAAGCATGGTGAGAACAAAGGTGAGAAAGAAGAAATGCTACAGGCCTGGCTGGAGTCTAGAGTATGTTTATGATGAATGTATACTACAGGGATGAAGGAATGAGTGAATGGCAGGAGACAAGATAAGTAGGCAGGCTAGAGGCAGCTTGAACCAGAATTTCAGTATCAGAGAGGTCTGACCATAATAGACACTGGCTACCACTTAATGCTTACTGTCTTCCAAGCTTCATACCAAGAGATACATATAATTAGTAAATTGTTAAATTTTATTATTATACTTTTAATTATGCTATTTATTATAGATGATACTTAATATTATATGTTAAATTAATATATAATAATTACACATAAATTTATTAAAATATTAGTAAAGTATTAAATTTAATCCTCACAACACCAAGAA
>NW_027527940.1:4108844-4281630 GCF_008692635.1 Crocuta crocuta
CAAATACCAAGAAGTAAGTACTTTGAATTCTTATGATGAGAATGACAAAAACTATGTTCGGGGAGTTTAGGTCACTAATACCAAGAAAAAGCAGCTTGGAAGTGAGGGGTTGTGATTCACACCCAATGCTCTTGTTGCCAGTGCTTTATTTATTTATTTATTTATTTTTTAACTTTTTTTAAAATTTTTTTTATTTTCTTTTAAATGTTTTATTTATTTCTAGGAGAGAGAGAGAGAGAGAGAGAGACAGCGTGAGCAGGGGAGGGTCAGAGAGAGAGGGAGTCACAGACTGAAACAGGCTCCAGGCTCCGAGCTGGCAGTCAGCACAGAGCCCGACGCGGGGCTCGAACCCACGAACCGCGAGATCATGACCCAAGCGAAAGTCGGACGCTTAACCGACTAAGCCACCCAGGCGCCCCGCCAGTGCTTTAAACCCTATACTTTCATGCCCCTGACTGTCCTCATTTTTCTTTTTAATTAGGAAGGAGTTATGCCTTCGCAGTGTATATCAAGTTTCCAAGGCCTCTCTTCTGGAAATCATTTTCCTATTTTCTGACACTAAGGGAAAAACTCTCTTAACAGGGCCTGCCCCCAACCTTAATAGTTTAGACCATGTGGCATCACCAAGAGCAGGAAAGTGACAGAAGGAGTTTGGAACTGGCAGAGTTTAGTCCTGCCACGTGGGTAAGAAATATCTAGACAAAGATGCTGGTGTATTTGAGGCCTCAATCACTTTTCACATGATATCTAGGCCAAAAGTCATCTCCCTGACTCCAGAGCTCCATCTGTCTATCAAGGATGCAGGGCAGGATTCCTGGCTCTGTGGGCTCCTGGCACCTTTGTGGCCCCTTTCATTGTCTCTCATTCCTCAGAAAAACTTGCTTCCTACCTTCTTTTGTAGGTTTGGGTTTTGGAATTTGCACATATGGACTCTTCCCCTGCATAACTATAACTACCACTTTTGCTGGCTGTTCCTGGAGCCGACCTGGCCTTGGATTGTGACTGTAGGTTGGATCAAAAGGTTTCCCACAAGAGAAAGAGAAGTTAACATGCTTTTCCATGCCTCCGTGCCTTTTCTATAGAAATAGAATACTTCATTAAGTTAACAAAGCATAACAATTCATCTCAAATTATTATAGATAGAAATTGATTACAGCATTTAGAGCAAGATTTAAAGAAATGCATATACCTCGTTACTACCTTTACCAGTCATCATTCCTGCTTGATCTAATCTTGGCACTCGCTCAAAGCTTAAACTAGAATTCACCCTGTGTCGCTCCTTAGAGTTTAAATCCTGTTTGGGGCTGACACTTGGCTTTTTTTTTCTTCAGGGCATTAGAGATTTTGGCACCAAAAATATTCCACATGGTTTGTCTCCAGCTTTTCACAATTTTAGCTACCTTCACACAGCTTATCAGTAAGAACGTGTCCTGCTACAGAATAGCATTCTAATTAACACTCTTGCTGTCTAATCGCTCTTTTCTCCTCATGAAAGGCTGACCTTCTACTCCGCACCATTTGCCAACAACCAAGAAGAGAAATTAGAGTTAAGCCACATGGTATATATGGAGTGGAACAAACACACACACACACACACACACACACACACACACACACAGTAGCTTTTCTCCTTTTCATGTAAGAAGGAGGTGATTTGACACAAACAGGAAGACCTTCTTCAACCAGGCTTTCTGTCCACAGTAGTCAACTGTTTATTATTTTCTTACTTGGTTGTTAATTGTTAATTAATAAGGGCTAAAGACCTCCAGCTCATTCACAGTCCTCATTCTACCTACACAATATTTCAACAGAATATAATATTTTTAAGCCAAGATTGAGAAGTTTTTCTACAATCTTATTTTAGTAGGTTGTCAGATATGAGGGTAAAACATCCTATTCCCATGTACAAAAATAGAATTCAAATTTGTACATTATGGGAATCAGTTCTTTCTGAGTTCCATGAGGAAAGTTGCTCTTATAACAGAAACAAAATCACAGGGAACACCAAATGCCAACTGGTAAATGTGGGGATTTGCAGGAGTTGGGAAATCACTTTGCAACCACGAGGGCAAAGATTGGTTCAAGCAAGAATCATCAATGGTTGCTAAATCTGGAGGGGAATACTGATGAGGAGCACAATGTCTGCATGGTTTTAAAGAGTCTCCTTAGAGGTGGGTGAACAAAATTAGCATCACCGAAAAAAAAAAAAAAAGCAGACAGACTGTACATGCATCCAGATGTGGCATCATCTGAAGGTTATGCCTGGAATGCATAACCTAAACCTACCAGAAAACATCAGACAAGCCCAAAATGAAAAATAGTCTTTTTAAAAAAATACTGAATTCTTAAAAAATACCAATGTCTTCAAAGACAAATAATGGCTATAGTCATGTTCCAAATTAAAAGTGACTAAAAGGGCATCTGGGCGGCTCAGTTGGTTAAGTATCCAACTCTTGATTTCGGCTCGAGTCATGATCTCACAAGTTCATGAGATGGAGTCCCACTCCATTTGTCAGTCTCTGCGCTAACAATGCAGGGCCTGCTTGGGATTCTCTCTCTCTCTCTCTCTCTCTCTCTCAAAATAAATGAATAAACATTTTTGTAAAGTGACTAAAATGGCATAACAATTAAATGCAATGCCTGATCCTAGACTGGACCCATTACTGGAAGGGGGGAAAATGCTATAAAGAACACTATTGGGTCAACTGAAAAAAATTGGAATATTGAAGCTAGATTAATAAAAGTATTGCATTATTAAAATAATTGGTTGTGAATCATCTTGTAATGTAAACCTATTGTATTATGGTCAAGAGGCTATTTTTAGTCTTAGAAAATACACACTGAGGTACTTAGATGTAAAGGCAATCTTGTCTAAAACTTGATTCAACCTGTTTAGAAAAAAAATTATGCATATGGAGGTATGTACACACAAATGATAAAGCAAATCCAGCAAAATGTTAACAATAGGTGAATACTGGGAAAGAGTACCTGGGCATTCCATGTTCTATTCTTATTCTTGCAACTGTACCTTAGGTTTAAAATTATTTCCAAATAAGAAGTTAACAACCACACACACACACACATAGAAATTTGTGAAGGAAAATTCCAGGAGGACCAACCATGTCCATGGAAAGACACCTGCCTTCACTTAGCACCTCACTTCTCTAAGGGAGATGACCTCTGCCAGCATCACATTGCTTCCAGTGGCATTTGCTTTTCCTCCCCATCTTGGCTTAATTTTTAATAAGCATCTTTTTTCTCTTGGAACAGCTGAGACAAAGTGAATTTTTTTTTTCAATTTTTGTCTTTAAAAACTTTTCGGGAAGAGGTGCCTGGATGGCTCAGTTGGTTAAGCCGACTCTTGATTTTAGCTCAGGTCATGATCTCACCATTCGTGAGTTTGAACCCCACAGAGAGTTCCATGCTAACAGTGCAGGGCCTGCTTGGGATTCTCTCTCTCTCCCTCTCTCTGTCCCTCTCCTGCTCATGTGCACTCTCTCTCTTACTCATTGCAGTCTCTCTCTCTCTCTCTCTCAAAAGCTAAATAAACTTTAAAAATAAAAAATAAAATAAAATTTTAAGTAAAAAGAAATAAAAGGAATAGAAAACACAAATACAAACACAGGTAATGTTATAGGTAGATTTCTCATCTTTAAATTACCAAATCATTTGACAAAATTTGTCCAGTACCATCTACTGCACTCACCTAAATTCACCACATCGCTTACTTATTTAACTTACCAAAATTAGTGCCTTCATCTACTTTTCTCAGCAAAGTTTGGGCCAGATTCACTAGTGACCATATGACCTTATGGCCAGTGCCATCATTCCAGAATTCTCTTTACCTCATACAAATGACCTCTCCTTCCATTAACAGTTGGAGTGCTCAGTAGTGATCAGAAATGAGGTGTAGCTCTTCACTCTCTGCCCTCAATAGCTATGTAGGCATCTCAGTATCTCGATGTAATATAATGTAAGTTGATGGGAGTTTTGCCCTAACCCATGAATTGGCGAGAATGAACCATTAAGTTTGATTGATTGTGGCTAGATTTTGATGAGGTGAATTTAAACATTATTGAATGCCACTTACAGTGCCTAATAAAGATCTTCATTCTTTTAGTTAAAAAAAAAAAAAAAAAAGAATTCAGTGTTCTATTGAACCAATAGGTTGCTGTTTATGATCTGTGGAGAGGTCTGCAGCTCATTGGCAGAACAGAGATGATAGATATGCGCAGGGCCCAGTGGCCCTACCTGGATCAGGCACCATCTCTGCCCACGTGTTCTTGTGCTCCTGAAGACACATTCTAGACTCATTCTCTGCCCCGTTACTACTGCCACACTCTCACCACCATGCCCACACCACTCCTTCACCTCCACTGCCAAGGGCATGGCAAAGATGAAAAGCTCTTTTCCCACACAATATCAATGCATACAACCAGAGAGGGGAAGCCATTTGATCACAAACCTCCTCGGTCAAGATGCCTCTTTCTTAGGTCCCCATCTAACTTTGTTCTCTCCTTTTGTTTTTTTAAGGAGGCTCCACACTCAGCACAGAGCCCAGTGTAGAACCTGAACTCACAACCATGAGATAAACTGAGCTAAGATCAAGAGTCAGAAGCTTAACTGACTGAGCCACCAAGAGGCCCCCTAATCTTGTTCTCCATCCTAGTTCCCTTTGGTCTGACGTTCCAAGTAGTTTATTTTTTGTCTTTCTGTCCAAGTTGAATTTATATTAGCTACAGTAGACTAAATTGCTGTAACAAACATTCACAAATATAATAACTCAAACACAAGAAGAAATATTAATTTTCCCACATAATCATATGAGGCAAGCATTTCTGAATTAGCAGAAAGCTCTTTTTATAAAGATGACTTATTCACTGTCTTTTTTTTTTTTAATGTTCTTTTTTTTTTTTTTTTTGAGGGAGAGAGACAGAGCAAGCAGGAGAGGGGCAAAGAAACAGGGAGACAGAGGATCTGAGGTGGGCTCTGCACTGACAGCAGAGAGCCCAATATGAGGCTCAAACGCATGAACCATGAGTTCATGATTTGAGCTGAAGTCAGATGCTTAAACAACTAAGCCACCCAGGTACCCCAAGAAGCTCTTCGTCACATACTGATTAAAGGAACTGTCTCCTTCTAATTTGTGGCCACACTGTCCTCTAGAGTCCCATCATTCTTTGGAGTTTCTGCATGCAGCTGGTGAAAAGGGAAAGAACTAGAGAAGGTCCACCTGCCACTAAAGGCCACAGCTTAAATGTGAAGTGGTACACATCACTTCCACTCATATTCCACTGGTGGAAATGGGTCACTTGGCTCCAGCCACTCCAAAAGAATTTGAGAAAATGTAGTTTGTGCCTGAGCAGCTCTTCCTATTACTAAATTGGAAAAGAAAGGAGATTTTTGGTGGGTAGCCAGCAGACGTGGGCACAGACCTTAAACAGAGAAAAGGGGAAGGTTTGGTTAATGGAAATCACATAGGAAAACAAAAGAAAGACACTGATTACTTTGATTTCTGCCTATTTATTTTCAAGGAAATCTAAGCCTTAGAATTATGCTTACATAATTATTTGTAGTCTTTATTCTTAATTTGTTTGCTAAAAGTTTTGAGGCAGGTACTAGATTCAAAGGGGAAGAATGAATGGTGTTGACTTTTAAGGCCAATGCAAATATTGTAGGTCAAAATGCTTTGCCAGGCAAAAGATCAGAAAACTCTTGGGCAGTCTGGTTTTCGCAGGGGTCTAGTCCCTGACTACCTCTCCAACATTATTTTCCACCTGTCTTCCCCTCATGCATCACACTCTAGCCTTACTGCCTTGCTTACTCTTCTGAGAAGAATCCAAGCATACTCTTGCTCCATGACATTTACATTTCCCCTTCCCTCTGCCTGGAACATGTCCTCCAGATAGTTCCATGGCTTGCCCCCTTGCTTAATTCAAGTCACCAAACTAGGGTGTCCTCTTTAAAGAGGCATTCCCTGAGTTTCCCACTCAATATAAATAGCATTCTCTCTCCAAATCCCACAAAACTTCTATCCTCTTACTCTGCTTTATCTTCACAATACTTACAACTACTGCTGTACTTTAAATATTTATTCATTTATTTGCTTATATTCATCTTCCTCACTAGCACATAGGCTACATATAAGCAAAGACTTTGCTTTTATTTTTTGCCATATCATCAGCAACTTAGACATGCTTGGCACAAAGTAGATGCTCTGTAAGTATTTATAGGATGAATGAGTGTATTTGATCAGTTGTGAGCAAAGCCATAGAAAGAAACAGTATCCAAACCACATTAATATTCGAAATATTCCCACAGAAGGAAGTTTTTGGTTGCTCTAATTTTCTTGATTTACCATTTTTAAAAATAAATGGATGATTACTCGATATCCACATGCCAAAGAATGAAGTTAGACCCCTTCCTTTCACCATACACAAAAATTAACTTCAAATGGATCATAGGCATAAACGTAAGAGCTAAAATTATAAAACTCTTAGAAGAAAATATAAAAGTAAATCTTGTGACATTGGATAAGCATTGGTTTCTTAGATGTGACACCAAAAGCAAATTGATAATATTAAAAATGGGTAAATCAAATTTATTTCATCAAGATTTAAAAACCTTCATTCTTCAAAAGACACAAGTCAGGCAGAGAAGGACAGCTACCATATGTTTGCACATATAGGAGGATTAGGAGGAACTTAACGGAGGATCGTGGGGAGAAGAAGGGAGGAAATAGTGGGGGAAAGAGAGGGAGGCAAACCATGAGAGACTCTTGACTGCTGAGAACAAACTGAGGACTGATGGGTGTGGGGGGGGGGAAAAGGGGGGTGATGGGCATGGAGGAGGGCACTTGTGGGGATGAGCACTGGGTGTTATATGGAAACCAACTTGACAATAAACTATTTAAAAAATAAATAAATAAACAACTTTATGAAGGTGTGATTAATATTAAAAAAAGGCACAATCAAGAAAGTAAAAAGACAACCCACACACAATGAAAGAAATTTTTTCAACTCATATATGTGATAAAGAACTTGTATCTAGAATATAAAGAACTCCCACAACTCAGTAATAAAAAAGCTAATAACCCAATTTTAAAATGGTCTAAAGATAATAATAGACATTTTTCCAAGGAAGATACACAAATATCTAATAAGCACATGAAAAGATGCTCAACATGATTAGTCATCAGAGAAATACAAATCAAAACAACATGAGATATCACTTTAGGCACACTAGAATAGCTATAATCAAAAGACAAGGGTTGGCGAGATTATGGAGAAATTGGACCCTTACTGCTGATGGGCATGTAAAGTGTATATAATTTTAGCCACTTTGGAAAATAATTTGGAAATTCTTCAAAATGTTAAATATAGAGTTATCATATAACCCAGCAAATCCATTTCTAGCTACATTCTTAAGAAAGATGAAATCATATGTACACACAAAAACTTGTACATGAATGTTCATAGCAGCATTATTCATAATAGCCAAAAGGTGGAAACAATCCAAATATCAACCAATGAAAGAATGGATAAATAAAATATGGTCATATACATAGAGTGAAATATTACTAGGCAATATAAAGGAATGAAATATTGCTGCATGCTACTACACAGATGAACTTTGAAAACATTATACTAGGTGAAAGGAGCCAAGAGCAGAAGATCACATGTTCTGTGATTCCATTTATATGAAATGTCCATAATAGACAAATCTATAAAGACAGAAAATGTTCAGTGGTTGCCTGTGGCTGAAAAAAGTGGGGAATCATGGGGTATGATTACTAATAAGTACAGGGTTCCTTTTGGGATGATGAAAGTTAACTAGGTACACATACTGTGAACATACTAAAAACTGTTCAATTATGTACTTTAAATGGGGGAATTGTATAATATGTGAATCATAAATTTTTCTAAGTAATAAACCCTTTGTTAGGTTTATGTTTCAGGGACAGAATAAAATCTATATCACACTCACATTGTTGGTACTTTACCATTTACCATGCTCTAGTGCCATGGTTTTCAAAGAAGGGTACCTGAACCGGAGACATCAGTATCCCCAGTAATTTGTTAGCAAATTCTTTGGCCCCACTCCAGCCCTACCAAATCAGAAACTCTGAGGTGGTACCCAGCAACTTGTGTTTCAAAAAGCCCTCTAGGTAATTCTGATGCTCACTGAAGTATTAAATCCATTTCTTAGGAGGAACCTAAGATCTCTTTGCCTAGGACAAGTTGACTATACAAAATTCCTACATCACCTCCACCCTCAGGATATTGAATGGACCACTGTTTGTTTTTTTGTTTGTTTTAAATAATTAGGTAGGGCTACTCTGTTCTTGTCCTTTCTTCTTCCTCTACACGTGCAGTCAACCATGGTCTGCTCTGTATATTGCTACACACTCCCATCTCTCTGATTTCCTTTCTCTATGTGGCCAGGCTGGTAGAAGTAATATCCCAATATCTAGGTTCAAGCGAAGCTAAGAAATCCCATTTCTTAGCCTTGAGACCTGAAGGCTTGAAAATTCAGTCTCTTACTAAAGCATGCTACCTTGTGTCATACTGGGTATTTGATACCCAACCTATGATTGTTTGTATACAGCTCCTTTGAAACTCTGTGGGAAGAAGAGGTATTTAACAGACCAGGAGAGAGGCATGTTGGGCTCCTAGCTGAATGACTTTATAATAATGCCAAAATTTCACTCTTAGTCCCAAGGACACACCACCATGACATTTACCATATCTTCAGGGCACGTATTACATTTACCCTGCTTCCCAACGCCTACCCCTCTTATATCAGCCTACTTTGTTTACCCACACCTCCACCTACATGATGAGCACAGTCAGTGAACAGCCATGTGTACTTACCTGTACATGCTTACTGAGGTTTGGTGGGAAACCTAAGGGCAAGTGCAGTCAGTCTAGGTCTCTGAGAGTCAGTGGCAGAACCCAGTGGCCTTAGGCAATCTAGCTCCAGGCCTACCCACTACAAAAAAGTAAACCCCAGAGGGGCCTGGGTGGCTCAGTCAGTTAAGCATCTGACTTCGGCTCAGGTCATGACCTCACGGTCCATGGGTTCAAGCCCCATGTCAGGATATGTGCTGACAGCTCAGAGCTTGGAGCCTGCTTCGGATTCTGTGTCTCACGGTCTCTCTGCCCCTCCCCTGCTCATGTCTGTCTCCCTCTGTCTCTCAAAAATAAATAAAAACATTAAAAAGATTTTTTTTCTAAGTAAACCCCTTATCTAAGTGCTAAATATAGATCACTTGCCCTCACATGGATCATACCAGGGGTGAAGGTGACTTCTATCAACCATGCTAAATCTGCACATGTACATGTGTATGTAATATCCAGAAACATGGAAATAAATTTCTCACCAGCTCTTTCTGCAACAGAAAACAGAAATAGAGAAAAATTTAACAACTGCAAATCCAGAGCTAAGTTATCAGAAACCAGATTAAAGCTGTTGGTATTTTTACCAAAACATCTCTACCTCTGAAATCTAATTTCTTGCAACTTTCCATACAGGATCCTGTGTTGTATTATTTATAAGAAAATTATAAGAACGATTTCACAATGTATGTAAATGAAACCATCATGCTGTATGCTTTAAACTTATATGTCAATTATTTCTCAATAAAACTGGAGGGAGGAAAAAAAGAAAATAATATTCTGTTCTCCCTTGACAGCATTTTCTGGCTGTAGAAACCACTACAGCCATGAAGTAACAGAATGATTTCAGTAATGTTTCCATAGCTACCTTGCTTCGAAGTGAGGTTTATTCTGTTTTAAAGTCTATTGACCTATTCACGTTCTTATTTGAATTATTTTCAATCTAATTTCTTGTCTGCCTATTATTGCCTTGTGATTCCTATATTTAAGGAGGTCCTGGATGCATAAATATATGGTAAGCAGGCCTTCCAGTTAGACATAACAGCATGATGGATTTTTTTTTCTTTTTTTCTATCCCTTTCTGATCTGGTATGTGTTCCTGGTGTCCTGCCCTAGCAGCATAAGGAAACATTCCTGGGGTTTGGGATGGTAAAGTCTGTTTAAGGTGCACTGGTGCCCTCTTGTGGTCACTCTGACCTTGTGGGTCGTTCCCGAAGGCCTCTAGTACACACAAACTGTCTTGAAAGAAGTTAATGAGAAAAGATGACTCAAAACAACATTGCTAATTCTCCTTGTGTCCATGTTTTTTGCCCCCTGCAGGCGTAAGGGTCTGTCTAGAAGGAAGGCAGCCTCCCATGGGAGGTAGCATAACCCTAAGGGTTGCAGGACTCTGCTCTTTCCTCCAAGGCAGAGGCCTCATTACTAATGAATGCTGTTCCAGGGTTAAGCCATGGAAAGTCACCTGGCCCACATCTCAGAGGAAGATGGTACACCAAACATCTCTCAGAAAGGCTCGGGAATGGAGGCAACCCACAGAAAAAGGATATGAGACTTTGTTTCAATAGAACATAGCCCATCCTCAGAAGAAAAAGCAAGCCTTTTTAAAAGCTGAAAATATAAACCTCCAGTATTGGGTGAAAAATCAATACAAAACAACCAATAAAATTTTAATTGATTCAATGCAACTAATTTTTTCCCAATAAACATGAGAGTGAGTCAATGATATATGGTCCCATCATTGTCCAATAGAGCTTTCTGACATGGTGGAAGGTCCTCTAACTGTGCTGTCCAATACAGCAACCACTAGCTACATGGGCTACTGAGTACTTGAAATGTGGCTAGTGAAACTGAGAAACTGAACCTTGTATTCCACTTCATTTTAATTAATTTAAACATCACATGTGACTAGTGGCCGCTATTTTGGATGACACAGGTTGAGGGGAACATAGACAACTACAATATAAGCAGAGTTTATAGTATAAGAAAGTACAAAGAAATATCCATGGTGGGAAGGGTGAGTTGAGATGATCAGAGAAGATTCCTAAAATATGAGGCATTTGAGCTATATCTTGAAGAATGGGTTTATCTTATTAGGCAGAGATGGTAAAGAAAGCATCCCAACTAGCAGGAATAGCATGTGCAAGGGCATGTAAGTGGGAAACTGTAAGTAAATGTCCAAGCGACAGAGGTGTAGAATGTCAGGTAGATGTGGCTGGATAGAATACAGGAAACATCCATAGAAACAAAGAAATATGAAGACTTGACTGCCTTGAAGAGTATTTTGGTTAAAATCAATAGTCATGGAAACTGTAATAATCTCTCCAGAGGGTAGGAGGGGGAATTGAGAGCCTGTTCTAACACTAGGGCTCTGTATTAGAAGGTTAGCTATTATTATCAGAGTTCTAGTTTAGGCTAATTAGCCTAATGGCTGTGCAGGAAGGGATTATAGGGACCAGGGCCTCAAGACAGAGTGTCAGCAGGGAACCATTGCAACAGTTTGCCCAGGGACAAACAAGAAGGGTCTTAATGAGAATGGGAAACCGGTTGGGGCCAGGGTCCCCCAGTCTCCAGCGTATGATACATCAGAACAACCATGCTAATGGAAAACCCAAAAGATTCCACCAAAAAACTGCTACAACTGATACATGAATTCAGCAAAATCACAGGATATAAAATCAATGTGCAGAAATTGGCTGCATTTCTATATACCAATAGTGAACAAGCAGAAAGAGAAATCAAGGAATCGATCCCATTTACAGTGACACCGTCAACCATAAGATGCCTAGGAATAAACGTAACCAAACAGGTAAAAGATCTGTATGCTGGAGACTATAGAAAACTTATGAAAGAAATTGAGGAGGATACAAAGAAATGGAAAAATATTTCATGCTCATAGCCTGGAAAAACAAATGTTAAAACTTCTATACTACCCAAAACAACCAACACATTTAATGCAATCCCTATCAGAATAACATCCAGCATTCAGGAGTAGAGCATTTGACTGCAAAATAACACCTGCATTCTTCACAGACCTAGAACAAACAATTCTAAAATTTGTATGGAACCAGAAAAGACCCCAAATAGCCAAAGTAATGTTGAAAAATAAACGCAAAACTGGAGGTATCACAATTATGAACTTCAAGCTGTATTACAGAGTTATAATCATCAAGACAGTATGGTACTGGCACCAAAGCACCAAAACAGACACACAAATGAATGGAACAGAATAAGAACCCAGAAACAGACCCACAAATGTATGGAAATTAATTTTCAACAAAGCAGGATAGAATATTCAATGGGGAAAAAAAAAACAGTCTCTTCAACAAATTGTGTTGGAAAACTGGACCACTTTCTTATGCTATATACAAAAATAAATTCAAAATGGATGAAATACCTAAATGTAAGACAGGAAAACATCAAAATCCTAGAGGAGAAAATGCAGCAAGCTCTTTGACCTCAGACGCAACAACTTCTTACTAGAAATGTTTCCAGAAGTAAGGGAAACCAAAGCAAAAAAATGAACTATTGGGACCTCATCAAGATAAAAAGCTTCTGCACAGTAAAAGAAATAATCAACAGAACCAAAAGGCAACCAACAGGATGGAAAAAGATATTTGCAAATGACATATCTGATAAAGGGTTAGAATCAAAAATGTATAAAGAGCTTAGCAAACTCAACACCCAAAAAAGCCCCAAATAATCCAGTGAATAAAGGGCAAAAGACATGAATAGGCACTTTTCCAAAGACATCCAGATGGCAAACAGACACATGAAAAGATGCAAATCAAAACCACAATGAGAAACCACCTCCCACCTGTCAGTATGGCTAAAATAAATAACTCAGGCAACAACAGATGTTGGTGAGAATGCAGAGAAAGAGGACCCTTTTGCACTGCTCATGGGAATGCAAACTGGTGAAACCACTCTGGAAGACAGTATGGAGATTCCTCAAAAAATTAAAAATAGGACTACCCTATGACCTAGCAATTGAACTACTAGGTATTTACCCAAAGGATACAAAAATGTTGATTCAAAGGGCCACATGCACCCCAATGTTTATAGCAGCATAATTGACAATAGCCAAAGTATGGAAAGAGCCCAAATGTCCATCAACTTTAATGTATAAAAAAAGCCATGGTATTTATACAATGGAATATTATTCAAGGATGAAAAGAATGAATGCAAATGTTGCCATTTGCAACAACGTGGATGGAACTAGAGTGTATTATGCTAAGTGAAATAAGTCAGAGAAAGAAAAGTATCCTATAATTTCACTCATATGTGGAATTTAAGAAACAAAGCAGATGAACATAGGGGAAGGGAAGCAAAAATAAGAAAATCAGAGAGAGAGACAAACCATAAGAGATTCTTAAATACAGAGAATAAACTGAGGGGTTACTGGTAGGGTGTTGGGCAATGGGATGGGCTAAATGGGTGATGGGCATTAAGGAGGGCATATGTTGGGATGAGCACTGGGAGTTATATGTAAGTGATGAATCACTAAATTCTTTTCCTGATATCATTATTGCACTATATGTTAACTAACTTGGATTTAAATTTTTAAAAAGATGAAATTAATACTCACACAAAAATTGTGGATTCGAAGGGGCACATGCACCCCAATGTTTATAGAAACACTATCAACAATCACCAAATTATGGAAAGACCCCAAATGTCTATGGACTGACAAATGGATAAAGAAGATGTAGTATGTATACACAATGGAATACTACTTGGCAATGAAAAAAGAATGAAATCTTGCCATTCGCAACAACATGCCCCACATCAGAGCATGGACCCCGCTTAAGATTCTCTCTCCCCCTTTGTCCCTCTCCCCCACTGGTTCTCTCTCTCTCTCTCAAAAAAATTTTTTTTAATTAAAAAATTACTTGAGTTCTTCCTCTCATTTTCTTCATTAGCTATGATGCAGCACTGCATCAGCTGGGAGCTCATCAAAAATGCAAATTTGTGAGCCCTAGTCCAAACTACTGAATTACAATCTCTGGGGAAAGGGCCTGGGAAACTGTTTTAATGTGCCTGTAAGGAGATACTTAACACATTAAATTTAAGAATCACTGGCCTAACAGATTTGAAAGTCATTACTTTCTTGTACCTGCAGAGGTGCTGCCAAGTGAACTTGACTAGATCTATCTGCCCCCTTTAATAAATCTTGGGACTAGGTAATGAGAAGTTTCACAGACAAAGGCATGTCCATATTTACACTTAATCCTTCCTCCCTACAAAAGTCTTGGCCAGGGCATTGTTTCATGACATCTTGTACATCATAGCTAATGAAGAAAATGGGAGGATTTGGAGGCACACAAGTAAATACAAAGTGCTATCCACTAGAGGTGTCCAGTTCTGGAGTACAAGGAAGACTGTGTACCTGAGAATAAGCTGTCACAAGATTCTTCTGTCTGCCTTAAAGGAAGGAAATGTGAGACCATCTCCTAACACTCAAATGCTGGGTTCTATCTCACCTATACTGTCTTGAAACACCATGAGTGGAAGCTTAAATAGCTGCCACAATACTGTTGGTGGCCCATTCTGCCATATAAGAAGCACATTAGAGGGATGCCATTTCTGGTTCAGACCCTAAGCTGCCTCTGAGATGGGAGAGGAATCCTTGAATATGGATACTATCATTTACTTTTTTCCCTTAAATGTGAGCTCAGTTGAAGATTTCTTTCAAGGTGTGGATGAACCATACCCATATCACTTTCTGCTTCCAAATCCAGCCCTAGGATCTCAGGTCTTTACTTAATCCTGTTCCATGTTAGCTACTAGTCTGGCCTCCCTTTCTCTTAAAAGAGATGCTTCTTATCAACAGGGAGGACCAGAATGCGTTTTCAAGGTGGTGATGAAGTCCTATATTGTTATCCTAACTGAGCCCTGGCCTTTGGTTCTTCTGCCCCTTAGCAGACTACCTGCCGCAGTGCTTATTCTAGTAAGAACACAGGCAGGACACATTTCTTACTCACTGGCATATGTGTATGAATCCAGCGTGGAAATTATAGTTATGGTCCACCTTACCACACATCCACTCCTGGATGTCAAGCAGTCCTGCTCAGAAAAGTCCATGTTCTCTGAGTCTGTATTTATCCTCACTTCCTCATTAAGTTGTCAATTTCAAACTACTTCTCTACATCTCTATGATGTCTTCCCCCCCTCCTCCCTCTCTTTTTTCCCTCATTTATTCTCCCTTTCCATTTTTCTACCACTTTCATATTTTTCCCATGAGGGGAAAGAAGGTCCATGATATTAGCTGATATGTACTGGAAAGAGCACCAAACTTGAAATTCAGCTCCCTAGGTTGAAATGTCAACTCGTTAATGATAAAAGATGTAGATAATAATGCTTTTTCTTGGAGTTCATAAACAGTTACTAAACAACTCCAATGCACTGAGCATTCTGCTAGGTATGGGGGATATATTAGTGATCACTAATAATTGTATGCCAACAATTGTAGGAGGTCCTCTGGGCAATGATACAGAGTACCATCATGGCATCTATCATGAAGATCTGTCCTTTTCAGAAGGAAGCCACAAGTGTATGAAAGAACATTGTAAACTATAAAATCATAAGGAAATGTAAATTATAATAATTTATATTCTGATCTATTTCTCCTCCCTCTGTCTTTTCCTCATTCCTTTTCCTTCTCTTCTTTCTTTTTTGGGGGTCCCTCAAATCAACTCTAGACTCTCAAGCAAGGATTAAGGACTACCAAGTACCCAAACCCATCTATAGAGTCAATGCAATCCCTGTCAAATTTCAATTGCATTTTTTTAAAAAATAGAAAAAATGATTCTAAAACTTTGTATGGAATCACACACACACAAAAATAAAACCCTACACAGACAAAGCAATCTTAAGAAGAACAAAGCTGGAGGTACCATACTTCCTGATTTCAAACTATACTACAAAGCAATAGTCAGTCATTAAATAGTGTGGTTCTAGCACAAAATCAGACACAAAGCCCAATGCAACAGAATTGAGAGCCCAGAAATAAACCCATGCATATTTAATCAACTAATATTTGACAAGGGAGCAAGAATACTCAATGGGAAAAAGACAGTCTCTCCAATAAATTGCTCTAGGAAAACTGGACAATCATATTCAAAAGAATGAAATTAGACTCCTCTCTTATTCTGCTGACAAAAATTAACTCAAAATGGATTAGATTTAAATGTATGACATGAGATCATATAACTCCTAGAAGAAAACATAAAGGAAAAATTCCCTGATGTTGGTTTCAGCAATAATTTTTTGCACATGATGTGTAAAACAAGCAATAAAAGTAAATAAACAAGTGGGACTACATCAAATTAAAAAGCTTCTGCAGGGGCACCTGGGTGGTTCAGTCAGTTGAACATCTGACTTCAGTTCAGGTCACGATCTCACAGTTTGTGAGTTCAAATCCTGCATCAGGCTCTGTGTTCACAGCTCAGAGCCTGGAGCCCGCTTGGATTCCATGTCTCCCTCTCTCTCCATCCCTCCTCAACTCACTCTCTGTCTCTCTCTCCTTCAAAAATAAATTTTAAAAATGTTTTAAGCTTCTACAGAGCAAAAGAAATGGTTGATCAGCATAATGAAAAGGCAAGGCACAAAATGGGAGAAAATAATTGCATATCATGTACCTGATAAGGGGTTAATATCCAAGATATATAAGGAATTCCTACAACTCAATGGCAAAACAATAATAAAAAAATAATAATAATCAATAATAATTAAATAATAATAATTAAAATGGGCAAAGGACCTGAATAGACAATTTTTCAAAGAAGACATACAGATGGCCAAAAGGTACATAAAAATGTGCTCAACATCACTAATCATCAGAGAAATGCAAGTTAAACACACAATAAGGTATCATCTCACACACCTATTAGAAGGATTGTCATCAGGGGCGCCTGGGTGGCTTAGTCGGTTAAGCGTCCGACTTTCGCTTNTTATCATCAAAAAGACAAGGAATAACAAGTGTTGGCAGAAATGTGGAGAAAAGATAATCCTTGTGCATTGTTGGTAGAATATAAACTTGTATAGCCACTATGGAAAATAGTATGGAAGTTGCTCAAAAGCTGTAAATAGAACTACCAGATGATCCAGCAATCCAACTTCTGGGTATATATCTGAAAGGAAATGAAATCACTATCTCAAAGAGATATCTGCACTCTCATGTTCATTGCAGCATTATTTACAATAATGGAAACAACCTAAGGGTCTGCTGATGGATGAATAAAGAAAATGTAGTATGTATATACAACGGAATATTACTTAGCCATAAAAAAGAAATCCCTGCCATTTGCAACAACATGGATGAAACTTGAGGGCTTCGTGCTAAGTGAAATAAATCAGACAGAGAAAGACAAATACAGAATGATCTTACTTATATGTGAAATCCAGAAACGCTAAACTTGTAGAAACAGAATAGGTGGTTGTCAGAGCTGCGGGGCTTAGAGGAAATAGAGAGAGGTGTTGGTCAAAGGGTAAAAGCTTCAAGTTATAAGATGAAGAAGTCTTGGGGTATCTGGGTGGCTCAGTCAAGTTAGCTTCCCACTCTCAATTTCTGCTCAGGTCATGATCTTGCAGTTTGTAAGATGGAGCCTCGCGTCGGGCTCTGTGCAGGCATGGAGCCTGCTTGGGATTTTCTCTCTCCCTCCTCTCTCTCTGCCCTTAAACCACTTGCACTCATGCTCGCTCACTCTCTCTCTCTCTCTCTCTCTAAATAAGGCACTTGTTGGAATGAACACTGGGTGTTGTATGTAAGTGATGAGTAACTGGGTTCTTCCTGAAACCAATACTACACTGTATGTTAACTAACTTGAATTTAAATAAATAAATAAAATTGTAATTAATTAATTTAAAAACTTTTAAAATAAGAGGAATAAGCCCTGGGGTTCTAACATATAGCTTAGTAACTATAATTAACAATACTGTACCATATACTTGAAAATTGGTAAGAAAGTAGATCTTAAAAGTTNGTTGGAATGAGCACTGGGTGTTGTATGTAAGTGATGAGTAACTGGGTTCTTCCTGAAACCAATACTACACTGTATGTTAACTAACTTGAATTTAAATAAATAAATAAAATTGTAATTAATTAATTTAAAAACTTTTAAAATAAGAGGAATAAGCCCTGGGGTTCTAACATATAGCTTAGTAACTATAATTAACAATACTGTACCATATACTTGAAAATTGGTAAGAAAGTAGATCTTAAAAGTTCTCACCACACACACATGTAAAAGGTAACTATGTGAAGTGATAGATGTGTTAACTAACCTTATTGTGGTAACCATTTCACAATATATATGTGTATCAAACCATCATGCTGTACACCTTAAACTTACACAATGTTATATGTCAATATATCTCAAAGCTGGAAAAATGAGATAAAATAAATAAAACCACTTGATCTTTCTATAATCAGAAAAAAATATTTCTAGGGAGAATGGGAATGGAGTACGGAGTATAGAAATAAAGATGAGTGGGGGGGGCCCTAGGTGGCTCAGTCCATTAAGCATCCAACTTCGGCTCAGGTCATGATCTCATGGTCCGTGGGTTCGAGCCCCACATCAGGTTCTGTGCTGACAGCTAGCTCAGAGCCTGGAGCCTGTTTCAGATTCTGTGTCTCCCCCTCTCTCTGACCCTCACCTGTTCGCGCTGTCTTTCTCTCTCTCAGAAATAAATAAAAAGCATTTAAAACATGAAAGAAAGAAAGGAAGAAAGGAAGAAAGGAAGAAAGGAAGAAAGGAAGAAAGGAAGAAAGAAAGAAAGAAAGAAAGAAAGAAAGAAAGAAAGAAAGAAAGAAAGAAAGAAAGAAAGAAGGGTGAGTGGTGCCTGGGTGGCTCAGTTGGTTGAGCGTCAGACTTCAGCTCAGGTTATGATTTCATGGTTTGTGANTCACCTGTTCGCGCTGTCTTTCTCTCTCTCAGAAATAAATAAAAAGCATTTAAAACATGAAAGAAAGAAAGGAAGAAAGGAAGAAAGGAAGAAAGGAAGAAAGGAAGAAAGAAAGAAAGAAAGAAAGAAAGAAAGAAAGAAAGAAAGAAAGAAAGAAAGAAGGATGAGTGGTGCCTGGGTGGCTCAGTTGGTTGAGCGTCAGACTTCAGCTCAGGTTATGATTTCATGGTTTGTGAGTTTGAGTCCCATGTGGGGCTCTGTGCTGACAGCTCAGAGCCTGGAGCCTGCTTCAGATTCTCTCTCTCTCTCTCTCTCTCTCTCTCTGCTATCCCCTGCTCACACTCTGTTTCTCTCTCGCAAAAATAAACATTTAAAAAGTTAGAAATAAAGATGAATCTTCAAGGATATTTTTAAATAAGATAAGCATTTATTCAGCATCTATTGAATATCCATGTCTGCCAGCTGCGGTGGCAGGCACTGAAGACAGGGTAAAAAAAAAAAAAAAGAGACCTGTGCCTACCCTCAGAGAGCTCACATCTGGAGAGGAGACACCTGAGCACACAGCACAATGTGACAAGTGCTTTGACATGGGAAGGACTTCAGGGAGTACAGAGGTGAGGCTCCTAAACCAGCCCAGAATGTAAAAGGAAGCTTCGCAGAGGATGCAAGTTCTGAACTGGGTCCCGAAGAATAAGTAGGAGTCATCCAGCTGGTCAGACCAAGGGAGATACATATCACCTCAAAGCAAACATAAAAATAACCATGGGGCAGCAAAAGTCTTTGGAGGAATAGAGAGAACATTTCAAATATTACAAGGACCGGAATGTCTTCTCTCCCCAGAAAAGCCACAGAGGGAAACACAAGATGGCAGTGGTGCGATGGGATTGCACAAAGCAAGGAGGCCTTGAAGCATCAGACAGAAACTACCAGTCTAATAGAAGTTGACAAGACGTGGACACTCACTTGCCCCTTGGGATGGGGTGTCTGAGGGAGCGAGGTAACACAACCTTCCTGGAGGACAAGGCATTATGTACTGAAAGCCTCAAAAATGCCCATGGTCTTTGACCTAGCAATTCAACCTTTAGAAAATGATCCTAAGTGAAGACTTTCACACAAAGATGTTTATAATGGCATTATTTTCAAACACTGAGGAACTGGAAACAAGCCAAGTAATGGTTAAATGAACTGTGGCACAGTAAAATAGCAGATGGCAATTATAATCGTGCTCTTAAACAGCACTTAATGATAAGGGAAATGCTCAGGATATAATTTCAAGTGCAAAAAATAGGATACAAAATTGCATGTTCTGCATGGTTCATAGTTTATTAAAAATTTACCTGTGTGTGTGTGTGTGTGTGTGTATGCAAAGAAAAAAGACTGGAAGGAAAATATCAAAATATCAGCAGTGGCAGAATCACATGCAGTTTTTACTTTATTCAAGCTTTTATTTTTATTCCAAATTTTTATCCTATATATGCCCTGTTATTATGGGAGAAAAATAATAAACGTTATAAAAGAAAATGTTAACAGAGTCTATCTCTACAAAATGAAGTTAAAGTTGATTTTTTAAATTCTTCATGCTATCCAAACTATTTTCCCAACATTTCATACTATGACTAGCTATGACTCATTAAAAGAAACCATTGAAGAGCTTATTTTACTAGAAACCCAGAATGCTTAGGGAACAAGCTGCTATTTTAAGAGATTAGTGATTAACTCACCTGCTGAGAAGAGGTGTCAGCTTAGCAGAGAATGACATGGTCGCTCCCTCCCCTACCCCCGGCACCAGAGGACCTCCTATTGCCCTTCCACCTTTTCTGCCCCATGCACCTACCTTTGAGAATGAGAAGCCAGCAGGGCTTTTGACCTTGTTCTGTAATTTGCTGGCTTAACTATCTTCTGCCTTTTCTCTGTAACCTGGCATTAAGAGGGTTTGCAGATGGTAGGGCAAGGCCAGCCCATTAAGCTTGGCAGATGCTCCCACGAGTGCTGGGGAAGGATAGCCCACATAAAGGGGATCCTCTAAAATAAGTACTCAAATCCCTTTGTGTAAAGATCTCCTGTTTCCTGGCCATACTTCATTTTTGCACCCAATTAACTAACAAAAATTTTTCAGCAAGCACATCCCTGACAAGCAAGTATTCGGAGGCTGGACCACTTCCCCTACCTTTCCTTCTCTTCTGTGTATTGGTTGGGCTCTATGGAGCTTGAAAAGCACTCTCTTGTTGGAGGGGACAGACCAACACTCACAGTCATTCCCCCTTGGTCTTTATCATCTGCAAAACATTGCACTAAATTTCCAGACAGCAGGCCTACACCTACCACGCTCTACTTCCCCAAACATAGCTTTTGAAAACTCTTTTGCTTTTCTTTACCTTTTTTTTTTTTCAACTACAAGCTTTGGCTTGTTCTGAGCTTTAGTCTTCCTGATACTTCTCATGGGTATGACAGGCCCGGGCCAGCCATTTGTTCCCATTGCACCTCATCTCCATGGGATTATGTTCACCTCACTGTGCAAAAATGTTGAATTCATTTTGTTTCTCAGATTCCGTACCTGATCTATAAGTGTACAGATCTCAAAGCCTAAGGGCACTGCTTCTAACCCATTTACTGGATGCTTCCACCTGAAGTATCTCTGTTTTCATATTCCTTTTGTGCTATAGTGGTTATCTTCCCTGAAACCTGGTTTCATGGTTTTATTTCTCCCCACTCCTTCCAATTTGGGGTGGAATCTCTCAATTAGGTGGGTGTTTCCTGTCAAACAAGTTTTCCCAGATTTAGTGCAGAGCACTCAGTAATCTCTGCCAGGAGGGCTAGTATCAAAAGCCACAATCTAAAAACCAAAGCTTGCTAGTTAACAGTGGCAGTAGCCAATACTTCAATTTTCATTCCTCATTATTCTTCACAAGTGGCAACCTTTAAAATGGAAGGTGACGTGTTTATAGCTTCTGTCCACCTCTACTCTCAGCCTTTCATGTATTTTATAAGGGCCCTCAAAGCCAATAAACATATATACACGGCAGGGTTCTTCTACCACCAGTGCTCAGTCCTTCATATATATATCTGTAGGTGTGACTATTGATCAATAGGATTGATATATGCGGGTGGGTGTCAGCCACATCCTGCTTGTCTGTGTGCTCCAGCCTGACAATTCACCCCTGCTCCCTGTGTCAGCCCACGGGGTTCCCCCGAAGGGAGTTGGTCACCAACTGCCATGACTCACCTCTTCCTCACTGGGCAGGAACAGCCTTGCTGGCTCTAGCTCCTTCCAGCACCCGTCACTGCCATGCTCTCTGGCTGTTGATGAGAGTGGGGCTGCTGGGCAGAGCACAAAGCTGCCCGCTTGGCACCAGATCTCCTCTGCAGGGTTGAGGGAGACCCTAACCAAGGCTTTAACCCTTTCTGCAAGCAGGAGGAACCCAATGTGCCTGCAGAGGATGTACTGCTTGCTTATGCGGGAAACTAAATATGGCACACTCTGCAACAATTCTCTCGGCTTTCAGACTTTCTTCATCCTTTGTGGCTCTCCCCTTTTAAATGTGTTTGTTCACCAGTTCGTCCTCTAGAAAATCCTTTCATAGTTCTCTTAAGAAAACAGCTCTTGGGGTGACTGGGTGGCTGAGTCAGTTAGGTATCTGACTCTTGATTTGAGCTCAGGTCATGATCTCATAGTTCAAGATTTCGAGTCATGTGTCAGTCTGCACACTGACAGCTCTGAGCCTGCTTGGGATTCTCTCTCTCCCTCTCTCTCTCTGCCCCTCCCCCACAGGTTTGTGCACGTGCTCTCTCTCTCTCTCTCTCTCTCTCTCAAAATAAATAAACTTAAAATTTAAAAAAAGAAAAAAGCTCTTATTGTATGTCAACTATACTACAATAATTTAGAAAACAGCTCTTAAACCAGCTTAATCAGAGCAAATCAACTGCCTTTCACTGTTAATAATTACTCTAGCAAGTTCTCAACTTTGAATGTTTAAGAAGCAAGAAACTGAAAACACAGGGACAGCTTACACACACAATGGTTTCCTTACTCCTCTTCCCACCCATGCTCATTTCCTGGGTCTCCTGCAACCAGACACTCAATAGGGGTTTCTAAAATGCTCCCACTCTCACCTAATCCATGTCTTCCATTTTCTTATAGAACCTCAAGCCTCATCCCTACAGCTATGGGTTTGCTCACATAGAAGAGACCTCCAAGATAATCTCATTAGTCCTGTCTTTATCTGTAGCAGGAACAAATTTTCATTCACAAACTTAGATGTGAAAAATGTGACTTTCTTACACTATAAGTGAACGAAGTGCTTAAGTTCTCATTTTTGCTTAATCTTGCCAATGCAGGGTAATTCAGTCACCTTCAGGTTTTTTTTTCCTCAGGTCCTTTTGGGTTAATACTCAACCAGTTCAGGATTCTCTCTCTGTTCTCATCCCCCAATACCCACACGCAACCTAAGGTCAAGTGGGGTGTAAGGTACAGTTTATGTTCCATCCTGGCAACTGGAATGAGGAAATGGAGTGTCACAATCCTTTCTCCATGCTAGTCCCAGCTGAGATAGCCATCTTCTCCTTTGATCCTTATTGTCAGGCACTGGTGTCCACTGCTGCTGTCAGGGTTCCTTCAAATTCAATGAGCTGCATTCTCCTCACCTAAGCATACCAGATTTAGCAAATAAAAATATGGGAGTCAGAAAAAATGAGGTGGTGGGTTAAATTTGAATTTCAGATAAACAACAAATAGTTATTTTTTGTCTAACCAAGCACCAGCCCTCTCTCAGTACTTTATCATTAAAAAGAAGTGGAGGGACCAAGACATCCAGGCCTCCTCCATGGAGCCAGGCCTTGACACAACTCCTCCCTCTTGCTACTATGTGGGTGGAAAGAAAAGCCAGAGAGAAAGCCACCTTATATGTTTGACATTCAAACACCCTGTGACCTCCTGTAGGAAGCAAAAGCACATATTCTGGAATCCATTCCAATTAAAAGTCCCTTTTCAGGGCACCTGAGTGACTCAGTTTTAAGCAGCAGCTCTTGGTTTCTGCTCAGGTCATGATCTCATGGCTTTGTGGGTTTGAGCCCCACATTGGGTTCTGCACTGACAGTGGGGAGCCTCTTGGGATTCTCCTTCTCTCTTTCTCTCTCTGCCCCTCCCCTACTTGCACTGTCTCTGTGTCAAAATAAATAAATAAACTTTTTTTAAAAAGTCCCTCTTCATGTTTAGCAGCCACAGAGTTTCAGTCTGGAATGATGAAAAAGTTCTGGAGATGAATAGTAGTAATGGTTGCATGACAATGCAAGTGAACTTAATGCTGCTTAACCATTCATGTAAAATAGTTAAAGTGGTACATTTTTCTGTTGTGTATATTTTACAATTATTTTTAGAAGTAATTCTTCATGGAGAGAAGGGAAGTAGGGAAAGGACAAAACACCAACTTCCCAAACTATGAATGAAAAAGCAGGGATGCATTCAACCTCCTCTGCCCTCCATCAATGCCCTTGTTTATGCTTCTGTTTACTCCTCAGCTGGAGGCAAGATTGCTGCTACCAGCCTGGCCTCGCACCCACGTTTCACAATATCTGTCAGAAGACACCAGCTGCTGCCAGAGGCTCTCCGAGAAATTGAAGAAGTCCCTCCCTTAGATGCCAGCAAACCTCTCCTCACATCTCATTGGCTCAAATTGGGTCACATGCGCATTCTTTACCCAATCTCTGACAAAGGGGTTGACAGTCCATTGGACCAATCAGGGCCAGACTTGGAGCCAAATCAGGGATCAGCTTCCCTTCAACAGTAGGTTGTGGGAGAGTAGGTGAGGAAAGGTGGGTTACTACTTAAAAGGCGGCCTGTTGGGAAGGGGGAAAGGGGAAATGGTTAGACAATCCCCTACTGGGGGCTAGGTAGATCGGAAATCCACTGTCTGGTACTTACTAGGGTATTCTGAAAGCCTCAAGAGGCCAGACGCTGAGAGACAGAAGCCAATTACTCTATTCTATTATACCTCTCATGCCCACCCTCCCTACCCCCACCGAAGATAAAAGTCTTGAGTAAATTCTGTTCGAGTAATCATTGTGAGCTCTGCATGACTGAATCCTAGATGCGCTAGCCCTGCTTATTGTACTCCATCCCTACCCCAGCCACCATGGAGCCTGCTTTGCTCAGGGATCCCTGTTATTCCCTAATGATGCTCCCTGAAGGACGGATGCCTTCCGTGTCTTCAAACCAGAACATATGTTAAACCAATATGGCTAGTAAAGAAAGCTCTTTTTAACTCTAATAATGTAAACATGTAATTGGATTTATTAGATAGTGACTAAACTCTTGGAATGAGGCATCAGATAAAAATACATGAATTTGGGAGAGACCTAAAATGAATATAGGAAACCCAAATGTTATGATCCACTAAATAGCAGTAGAATCACCTTAAAATGAAAGTGGAATTCAGTATATAGTGTTCTTTCATGCCTGAGGGCCCAGAAGAAAGAAGTTTTGTAAGAAGTTTTGAAGAGCCAGAGAAAATTGTACAAGTTCATCTAATCCAACAGAGATTCTTTCTAAAATAAGAAGTGAAAAGGGTGGCTTCCCTAGGGGAAGGATGAAACCTTTCTAATAATATTTGAATTTAAGTTCACAGGTGCAGAAATGGAAGGGGGTCTGCAAAAGGTAGTTAAAATTGACATCCTGTGCAACAAACAAAACACATGTGAAGGAACGTTTATCTGAGGACTTTATGCTCTACCCCCCACCCCCAGTAAATATGCCACACATCATTTGAATACTCTTTAATGTTTAAAAATCCATAATTTTTAGAAAGTGCCTCTATGACATGGTAATGTGGACTTATTTGAGAAAGTACATTAATCACATATACAACAAATATTTTCTAAACACCTACTGTGTACTAGGAACTGCCTTGATATGTGTTTCTCTTATATAAATATGGTATTATAAATGTTTAAGAACCATCTGAAATGAATGTTTTTTCCACATTCTTTAAATATGTTTATACCAAGACATTTTGATTACTTCACCTTCTTATTTCTCTATTTGTACATTGAAAAACTGGACATCAACTTGTTTCTAAATTAACTTCAAGGTTTGTAGCAAAATTATAGCTTTTAAAGACATCAAAGCAGTAGCTCAGAACTATTGTAAAATAATGAGCAAATATACTAAACTAGAAAAAGAATGCCATTTTTTTTTTTTTAATGTTTTTTTTATTGTTTCTAGGAGAGAGAGAGAGACAGCGTGAGCAGGGGAGGGTCAGAGAGAGAGGGAGTCACAGACTGAAACAGGCTCCAGGCTCTGAGCTGGCAGTCAGCACAGAGCCTGATGCGGGGCTCGAACCCACAAACCGCGAGATCACGACCTAAGCGAAAGTCAGATGCTTAACTGACTAAGCCACCCGGGCGCCCCAAGAATGCCATTTTTAATTCAGTTTTCTTGCTCATTATTAAACATCAGAAAAGGATAAATAATATAAATGCTTACATCACACATTTTAACTTATGAAAATAATTATTGTGATCATCTTCAGTTCTGTCATTGACCAGTTTGATAAGCTGGCATTTTATTCTCTTATTACTTGTACTAAGAATTTCTTTGTGGACTTAAAAGATATTCCTACAAAGATCTATAAAAGGTCAACAAGTACATGAAAAGATGCTCAATATCACTAGTCACTGGGGAAATATAAATTAAAACCACAATGAGATATCACCTCACACCTGTTAGAATGGCAATCATTAAAACGACAAAGATAACAAATGCTGGTGTGGATTTGGAGAAAATGGAACCCTTGTGGACAGTTGGTAGGAGTGTAAACTGAGACAGCCACTTTGAAAACAGTAGGGAGGATGCCCAAAGAATTAAAAATAAAACTTCCATATGATCTAGTAATTTCATTTCTGAGAATGTATTTCTGAGAATATATCCAAATAAAATGAAAACACTGATTTGAAAAATATATGCACCCTCATGTTCACTGCAGCATTATCCACAATAGCCAAGCCATGGAAACATTCTAAGCGTCCATTCCTGAATGAATGGATAAAGAAATGGTGGTATATATACATACAATGGAATATTATTCAGCCACAAAAAAGAAAAACAAGGAAATCCTACCATTTGTAACAACATGGATGAAACTTGAGGGCATTATGCAAAGTAAAATAAGTTAGAGAAAAGCAAACACCGTATGATTTTACTTATATGTGGAATCTAAAAACAAAACAAAACAAATTCATAGAAAAAGAGATTAGACTTGTGGTTACCAGAGGCTGACAATGGGTGGAGGGGAAAATGGAAGCATGTGATCAACAGATACAAACTTCCAGTTATAAAATAAATAATTACTAGAGTTGTAAAATGTATAACATAATGACTATAGGTAACACTGCTGTAGGATGTATGGGAAAGTTAAAAGAGTAAATCCTAAGAGTTCTCATCACAAGGAGAATCAATCTTTCTTTCTGACCTTCTTTCTTTCTTTCTTTCTTTCTTTCTTTCTTTCTTTCTTTCTTTCTTTCCTTCCTTCCTTCCTTCCTTCCTTCTTTCTTTCTTTCTTTCTTTCTTTCTTTCTTTCTTTCTTTCTTTCTTTCTTTCTTTCTTTCTTTCTTTCTTTCTTCTTATTGTATCTATATGAGAAGATGGATGTTAACTCTACTTATTGTGGTAACCGTTTCACAATATATGTAAATCAAGCCATCACATTGTATGACTTAAACTTATACAGTGATATATGTCAATTATTTTTCAATAAAACTGGAAAAAATAACTTCTTTACAAACAATGTAAGCCAATTTTCATATGCTATCTGATATATACTTATAAATAGAAATTTGCTACATTTTACTGTGCTTTGTAACCTTTCATAAATTGGATTTTTCATTTTCAAATTTAATCAATTCAAATTATTTATGGCTATAATTGTGTTGAGTAAGAAAGTGATTGAAGTTAAGATTTTGAAAAGCTGGCCATAAATTGAGCAACATTAGTTTTAAATGGAACTATTCCATTGTGGATTTTATTATTCAGCCATATGAATAGTAATGATAGAAATTACCCATGGTGAGCATAATCGTTTTTATTTAATTGAGTTTTACCTTTGTCGATACACACTTCTGTTTAAATATAATGCACCTACAAAAAAATACTATTCTCTGGATGGCTCTGGTGCAATCGTGCCATCTTTATGCAATGTGAAGCCAGGAAAAAGTGTGGAGTATTTAATGCATGGAATTTGGGTTGTTACTTTGCAACCTGAACAAAATTGTGCTTACTGGAGCCTGTGGGGAACAAATTTCACTGCTACACTTACATCTTTAAATGTAGCTCTGAGGGCTGCCTGCGTGGCTCAATCTGTTGGGTGGCCAACTTCACCTCAGGTCATGATCTCACAGTCCATGAGTTTAGTTTAAGCCCTGCGTCAGGCTCTGTGCTGACGGCTCAGAATCTAGAGCCTGCTTTGGATCCTGTGATTCCCTCTCTCTCTCTGCCCCTCCCTTGCTCAAGCTCTGTCTCTCTATTTCAAAAATAAAATTAACATTAAAAAAAATTTTTTAATGTAGCTCTGGGACTATACCGTTGGGTCTGGAAGTGCAATCTAGCAGGAAGCCAAAGACAGAGCAAGAGCCCCAACTCAGTATCCTTGGAGAAGAAAATATCGCAATCTTCTGGAGCCTGTGGTTGGATTACTTAAGAATTCAGTCAGGGGTGCCTGGGTGGCTCAGTCAGTTGAGCGTCCAGCTTCGGGTCAGGCCATGATCTCGCGGTTCATGAGTTTGAGCCCCATGTCAGGCTCTGTGCTGACAGCTCAGAGCCTGGAGCCTGCTTCAGATTCTGTTTCCCTCTCTCTCTTCCCCTCCCTTGCTCATGCTCTGTCTCTCTCTTTCTCAAAAATAAACTATAAAAAAAATTTTTTTTAAAAGAATTCAGTTTTATTCTCGTTTTGACACATGGTTAGTAAGTGATGAAAGGAGATCAACAAAGATCTGTCTAAAGTAAAAGGTCTGTGCACTTCCACCATTCACTGCCTTGACTGTGTGTAACCAGGAATTGAGTCCAGGTAATATGGATTTGGAGTCCATCCTTCCTACTTTCCAGTGATCTTGGGCCCAATTTTGAACATTGTGTGTAAATAAGTATCATTTCCATCTTATATATATAATACACACACACACACACACACACTTATATATACACACACATATACACATTAATATATATCCCTCCTGCTCTCCATATCTTTCAAATCACCATCACCTGCCCCACTCCTCTGATTATGTCTAATTCATTTAGAAAGTTAACCCTTCTGGGTTAACATTTCATCAACAGTGGGGTATGGGAGAAAGAGCATAAACGTGGCTTTTTATCATAATATCTGGATTTGGACTTCTGTTCATCCCATTTGATTTTGGGCACCCAGAACTTCCTAATTTACTAATTGACAAAATGGAGATGATGATGATGATTATGATGGTGATAAATGGGAATGATAATATCACCAGCTTGTGGCATAAGGAGACTCCATAATCCAGTAACATTGATTTTGCCCCTACTCTCTGACACCATGTTCCTGTGTCACCAGATGAAACAGAGAGACCTCTTCCAGTTTATTGTTCACCCCATAAGTTTGTATATGGTGATTTCTGTTACATAGTTTTTTTAATATAAAAAAATGAAACGAGGAAAAGAGAAATATTTAATGGATTTCATAATTAGGAAGCCTTTTCAATGCATAAAAACATTGGAAGGAACAGAAAGGAAATTGCTTTTATATAATCCCTGCCTTAGTAAAGCCAATATTCTGGCTACTCTCATTTCTGTATTCTTCCAAGTAAACTCTGGAATAATTTTGTTATCATCTTCTCTAATAATCCCATTAATACTTTGACCAGGATCATGTTAAATTTAAGTAGCACTGAGATCCAAGCTGAAGCCAAGACCTTTTATCAAGAAAGCAAAGGTTTTTCCAAGAACCCCTAGCAATTTCTGCTCATGTAGCAGAACCCAAAACTGTCACAGAAATGACAACCCTTCTTGTTAAAGGAGGCTACAAAAGATGGTTAGCCTTCAGCTTCTAGAATAGAGGTGGGAGAGAGGAGGATGAGAATGGATGTTGAGTGACTCACTTACAGGGTCTGCCACAAAGTCACCATGGAAGAGAAGCTGCAGGAGCTATTTCCATGAGCACCTGTGCAAGATCGGACACAAGGACTGTTGCTGTGGAATGCAGGCAACTTGGTGCCCACTGCTGAGAAGGCCACTCTGCCTCTTATTGTTATAGGCAGTCAAACAGCTTTAATACTCTGAGGAGTAGGAACAGCCACTCAGGAGAGTATCTGTGACTTAGAGTTCAAAAAAGTCCAGAGCAGCCAGCAGAGTGGTGGTCTTGTAAGAGGCCTCTCTCAAATGTCTGTGGATATGATACCTTTGGGCAAATTCTGCTGGCCACCTAACCAACACCCATTTCCCCTTCTTCATTGCTAATGGAAGCACAGTTTTGTTCTGGCAGCCATGGTCCCAGCCATGGATGAATCATGTTTGATCAAAACCCATAATGCAATTGAAGTCCACCTTGGCCTGATTGGTCTAGAGGTGGGCAATATAGCCCACCTTTGGGCAAGCAGATAGAAGGAGAAGTCTGTTGGAAGTGGTTCTAGAAAGATTTGTCTGGCCTGATTAAAAAAAAAAATACACCATCTCCTGAAAAGAAGTCCCTTTCATCCCTGCCCTTGAACGTGGTTATGTGTAGACATTATGCTTGTAACTATGGTTCTTCTAACTTGCATCCACAAGGCAACAATCTAAGAACAAGAGAAATTTTCCCAGGTTAGCAAAAGTAGAAACACAAAGCCTAGGTCCTTGATGATTTTGAGAAAGTCATCACTCCTAGAACTACCAACCACTGCAAAGATGATGAAAACAATAAAGTGTCTTTATTATTTAAATCACTGGTGGTGGCATTGTTCTATGACTTGAAACTGACAGGATTTCTGTTCCAGCCCTAAAAAAAAAGGAGAGCAGAGCAGAACATTGTGAGTTGGCTTGTTCTTAAATAGACCTGAGAGGCAGATGTCAAGAGAAGCAAATGAGCTAGCAAAATCTGGGCATTAATATGAACATGACCTCTTCCCAATACCCACAGGCAGTAAGTCAGCTGACACCCAAAAAGTAATTTGAGAAGAAATGACATTTTTATATAATACAGACTTCCATTTTAAGAAGATTAATGTATTTCTCAATTATTTAAATCTCTTGTATCTCTAAGTTTTACATTTTTGTCATATTTTCCCCACCTATGTCTTGCTAAGTTTATTCCTAGATATTTTGTGTTTGAGGATGTTGTCTCTCTCAAGATGCAGGGCTTCTCTGGGGATCTGTCTTCTGCCCTCTTTCCACCCAGCAATAGCCTTGAATTTTACCTCCTCTCCTGTTTCTCCCCCATCTACTACTTCTCCCTTCTGGGTAAGTATCCTTGACCCCCTAGGTACAGAGACTTTTGCCTGGGCTGATTTTTGGAGGTCATCCAACGCTGATTGACAGGAAAAGGTAACTTTTGGAATCCAGCGAGCTTGAGGTTAAAACATGTCATGTCAGCAATTGCTAAACAACAGTACATCAGATTAGGTCAAGAATTTGTGAAATGTTTGTGCCAAATGAAATGTCAAAGCACAAAGTGTATGAAAGAAAAAAATCTCTGTGCCAGTCAAAATGTCATTCTGTCTTGCAACAAGTAATTTATTCCTTTCTGTCTTTATCGCTGTTCTTGTTTCACATGTATTAATGTTGCCTCTAAGTAATTGAAATTAATAGTGGCATTATCAGTGGGTAAGGGCAAAAACTAAAGAGCTAATTTAGAATCACTCAGTCAATTTGGGCTCGTTTTGAAAATGAAATTTGTTAACCCAACCTTAAAAAGGAGCACTTACCTCATGGTCCAGAGCATTCACACTGCAGCCATTATTTGTTCTGTTAATTTTTGTAACATGAAAAAAGAAGGCACAGAGGATAGTAAAGAATAAGCATTTTTTAAATGCTGTATCTGAAAACTTGCAAACACAATATAAATGCTATGGATATGATCACTAGATCAGGTCGCCCTCAACAAATGGAATGTCAGTAGCTTGTTGAGTTGATCATAAAGCAAACCTCCATAATGTTCGTCACCATTTTCCTACTGGTTTTAAGTTCTAAACTGGCAGAGCTTCTCAGAAAATGGCTTCTCTCCATGCCATTTGCTTTCTCTGAGAGCAGCTTTCTGTTGCACAGGCATGGCTAAACAGTGGGGAACGAGTCCTGCTCTTGATGATACAGCTACCTGGTTAATAAATCAAAGTGCTCTCTGTAGGCATCAGGCCAGACAAGGGTGAGGTAATTGAGGTGCCAAGAGCACAGCACTTCAGGAGGCCCTCATTCTCAGGTGCCACCCTGAACTTCTATGGCACTGAGGTGAACGCTTCCTTAAATGCTGTGCCCTAGGCACCTCACTTGCCTCACCCCTGTCCCAGCCCCGATAGACCTTACTGTTGCCCTTGGGGTTAAAGAAAAGGACCTGGGAGTAAAGAAGAACCCTATAAGTCTTCTGACAAGATAACTGAGTTCCTACCCAATTATATCAATTACACGTATTAGAAAGTTAACAATAATGAATTTGAAGTGTAATAAGAAGCCCGTATTACTGGGAATTGGGGCAAGATGGTGAAGAAGTAGGGAGCTCCATGCATTTCACCTGCACCCATCTCTCAAACAGAGAAGGCCTGAAGCCATAGGACACTGAGCCACAGGAGTTTGGGAAGAGAAAGAGACAGAAGACACTGGGAAGGAAACCACATAAGTGCCTGAGTGCGAACTGGGGAAGATTCAAGCGGCAGGGACCGAGATATGGAGGGAGGGGAGGGAACCCGGCTTGCGTGCAGCTGCGGTGAGTGATGAGCCACAGCGAGCCCCGGTGAGCCACCTCTGCAAGTCGAGGGGAAAGGAAAGAGAAGCCGAGATTGCTCATAGAACTGTCCCTGGAAAGAGGAAAAACCTCGTCTTCGAAAGAGAGTGTTTTTTAGTTCTGGCTGGGGTGCTGACTTTGAACTAGGTGCCCCGGTCCCGTAAGGTGCCCGAAAAAACTGCTCTGCAGCACTCCCAGCACCATCCCCTACAGCAGCGCAGCTGTGGCAAGGACAGCAGGGATGCTGCGGGCCTGAGGCTGTGTTCCCGGACTTGACACCCAGGAACGAGGAGGGGCAAGGTTGCTGTGTCCCCCACATGCATGCGGGGCACAGAGGCCTCGGATCCCAGGTTGTATCGCTGCTTGACCCCGATGGATCTGAGGCTGCGACACTTCCCCCACCCCCAACTCAACCCCCAGCAGCAGGGAAGCAGCGACCTGCCAGACTGTTTGGGGGGGAGGGGGAGTATAAACAAGGCCCACAGACTGGGACCTGGAAACGAGGCAGAGCGTGGGACATAGAACTCAGCCCACCTTGGCTACATCCTCAGCACAGGGAGATCGGACTCAAAGGAGTGATTTGCAATGCTTGGTTGAGAAGGGACTGGGGCACCACCATTCTTCTCCCCACAACCACCAAGGTGGGCCTCAGGGAGTGGCCATCAGGACGCAGTGGAGGCGAGACCTGCCTACACCAAACCACGCCCATCCCCTCCAGAGAGCTGTGTTGTTGTTGTTGTTGTTGTTGTTGCTTTTAACTGAGCCTAGGTTTGCGTGTTTATTGGTTTTGTCTGTGTGTTTGTGTACCTTTGTTCCCTGTGTGATTGTTTTATTTTTCCAGGGCTACGTCAAGAAACAAGCCAAAGTACACATGGTGGAGAGTCCCAAATACCTCTACGAGTAGGGAAACAAAATAACCAAACTCTCAATCAGAGAAACCAAGAGACATCATTCAAAGAACACTTCCTGAATGGACAGGCCCTGAACAGTCAAAGAGCCCTCTCTAATACAGCAGAACTTGCAGGAGCAGAGTGTACAAAAGCTTTTAAAATTAACAAGAGATAGAAAACTAACCAAAATGATGAAATGAAAGAACTCTCCTCCAAAGAAACTACAGGAAGAAATGACAGCTAGAGAACTGCTCAAAACAGATATAAGCAGCATAACTGAACAAGAATTTAGAACAATAGTCATAAAATTAATTGCTGGGCTTGAAAAAAACATGGAGGACATCAGAGAAACTATTGCTGCAAAGACTATGGAGCTCAAAAATAGTTATGATGAATCAAAAATGCTATAAATGAGATACATAATAAAATGGAGGCATCCATTGCACGGATTGAAGAGGCAGAAAGGAGCATATGTGATTTAGAAGACACAATTATAGAAAAAGAGGAAGATGAGAAAAAGAGAGATAAATTGATCCAGGAACATGAAAGAAGAGTTCTAGAGCTCAGCAATACAATCAAATGGAACAATATCCATATCATAGGAATCCCAGAAGAGGAAGAGAGAGGGAAAGGTGCTGAAGGGTCCTGGAACAAATTATAGCAGAGAACTTCCCCAACATGGGGAGGGAAGTAGATGTTGAAATTCAAGAGCCACAGAGAACTCCCCTCAGATGTAACTTGAATCGATCTTCTGCACGACATATCATAGTGAAACTGGCAAAATATAAGGACAAAGAGGGAATTTTGAAAGCAGCTAGGGAGAAAAGGGTCCTAACATACAAAGGGAAACCTATCAGAGTGGTGACAGACCTATCTAATGAAACTTGGCAGNACAGTTGAACAGATCAATGAAATCAAGAGTTGGTTTTTTGAAAAAATAAATAAAATTGACAAACCTCTAGCCAGGCCTCTCAAAAAGAAAAGAGAGAGCACCCAAATAAACACCCCACTAAAGGTAGGTGTAAACAAAAAATCAAGAATGAAAATGGACTTATTTTCCAATCCCTCAGAAATACAAGCAATTATCAGGGAATACTATGAAAAATTATATGCCAACAAATTGGACAACTTAGAAGAAATGGACAAATTCCTAAACACACACTCACTACCAAAATTTACACAGGAAGAGCTAGAAAATCTGAACAGACCCAACTAGTGAGGAAATTGTATCAGTTATCAAAAACCTCCCAACAAATAAGAGCCGTGAGCCAGATGGCTTCCCTAGAGAATTCCACCAGACATTTAAAACAGAATTAATACCCATTCTTCTCAAGCTATTCCAAAAAATAGAAATCGAAGGAAAACTTCCATTTTATAAAGTCAGCATCACTTTGATTCCCAAGCCAGACAAATACCCAGCAAAAAAAGAGAACTACAGGCCAATATCCTTGATGAATACAGATGCAAAAATCCTCAACAAGATACTTGCAAATCGAATCCAACAGCACATAAAAAGAATTATCCACCAAGATCAAGTGGGATTCATTCCTGGGTTACAGGGCTGGTTCAATATTCGCAAATCAATCAATGTGATACATCACATCAACAAAAGAAAAGATAAAAACCATATGATCCTGTCGATAGATGCAGAAAAAGCATTTGACAATATACAGCATCCCTTCTTAATAAAGACTCTTGAGAAAGTTGGGATAGAAGGAACCTACTTAAACATCATCAAAGCCATCTATGAGAAGCCTTCAGCTAACATCATCCTCAACGGGGAAAAACTGAGAGCTTTCCCCCTGAGATCAGGAACACGACAGGGATGTCCACTCTCACCACTGTTGTTTAACATAGTGCTGAAGTCCTAGCACCAGCAATCAGACATTGGCAAAGGAAAAGGAAATCAAAGGCATCAGAATTAGCAAAGAAGTCAAACTTTGACTTCTCACAGATGACATGATACCCTACGTAGAAAACCCAACAGACTCCACCAGGAGCCTACTAGAACTGAATTCAGCAAAGTTGCAGGATACAAAATCAATGTACAGAAATCCGTTGCATTTTTATACACCAATAATGAAGCCACAGAAAGAGAATTCAAGAAGCTGATCCCATTCACAATTTCACACACACACACACACACACACAAAAAACGATAAAATACCTAGGAATAAACCTAACCAAGGATATAAGAGATCTGTATGATGAAAACTATAGAAAACGTATGAAGGAAATTGAAGAAGACACAAAGAAATGGAAAAACATTCCATGCTCATGGATCGGAAGAATAAATATAGTTAAGATGTCTTTATTACCCAAAGCAATCTACACATTCAATGCAATCCCAATCAAAATTGCACCAGCATTCTTCTCAAAGCTAGAACAAGCTATCCTAAAATTTGCATGGAACCACAAAAGACCCCGAATAGCCAAAGTAATATTGAAGAACAAAACCAAAATGGGAGGCATCACCATCCCAGACTTTAGCCTCTACTACAAAGCGGTTATCATCAACACAGTATGGTGTTGACCCAAAACAGACACATAGACCAATGGAATAGAATAGAGAACTCAGAATTGGACCCACAAATGTACAGCCAGCTAATCTTTGACAAAGCAGAAAAGAGTATCAAATGGAAAAAAGACAGCCTCTTCAAGAGGTGGTGCTGGGGGACCTGGACAGCAACATGCAGAAGATTGACACTAGATCATTTTCTCACACCACACACAAAAATAAACTCAAAATGGATAAAGGACCTGAATGTGAGACAGGAAACCGTCAAAACCCTAGAGGAGAAAGCAGGAAGCAGGAAACAACCTCCTTGACCTCAACTGCAGCAATTTCCTACTTGACACATCCCCAAAGGCAAGGGAATCAAGAGCAAAAATGAACTATTGGGACCTCATGAAGATTAAAAGCTTCTGCACGGCAAAGGAAACAATCCACAAAACTAATAGGCAACTGACAGAATGGGAAAAGATAGTTGCAAATGACATATCAGATAAAGGACTAGTATCCAAAATCTATAAGGAACTTACCAAACTCCACACCCGAAAACAAATAATCCAGTGAAGTAATGGGCAGAAGATATAAACAGACACTTCTCCAAATAGGACATCCAGATGTCCAACAGACACATGAAACGATGCTCAGCATTCCTCCTCATCAGGGAAATACAAATCAAAACCACACTGAGATACCACCTCACGCCAGTCAGAGTGGCTAAAATGAGCAAATCAGAGGACTCTAGATGCTAGCGAGGATGTGGAGAAACGGGCACCCTCCTACACTGTTGGTGGGAATGTAAACCAGTGCAGCCCCTCTGGAAAACAGTATGGAGGTTCTTCATAAAATTAACAATAGAACTCCCCTATGGCCCAGCAATAGCAATGCTAGGCATTTACCCAAGGGCTACAAGAGTGATGATGCATAGGGCACATGTACCCCAATGTTGATAGCAACACTTTCAACAGTAGCCAAAACATGGAAAGAGCCTAAGTGTCCATCAACTGATGAATGGATCAAGAAGATGTGGTTCATCTATACCATGGAATACTACATGGCAATGAGAAACAATGAAATCTGGCCATGTGTAGCAACATGGATGGAGCTTGAGGGTGTTATGCTGAGCGAAATAAGTCAGGCAGAGAAGGACAAATACCATATGTTTGCAGGTATAGGAGGATTAGGAGGAACATACGGGGGACCATGAGGGAGAAGAAGCGGAAAAATAGTGGGGGAGATGGAGGGAGACAAACCATGAGAGACTCTTGAATGCTGAGAACAAACTGAGGGCTGATGGGGGTGGTGTGGAGGGGAAGGGGGTGATGGTCATGGAGGAGGGCACTTGTGGGGATGAGCACTAGCTGTTATATGGAAATCAACTTGACAATAAATTATTTTTTAAAAAAGGAACTATTTTAGTAACTAAAAAAAAAGCCCATATTACTAAGATGAGAGAAACTTCCCAAAAAAGTCCAACTAATGGCTCAGAGCGGGTCCAATAGAGTGAAAGGACCCTGTGGGACCACCATGTTCCAGAGTTTGGGCCTTAAGTTTCCAGATTTGGAGCTCAACTTTATCAGCACAAAGACAAATGGTCAGATTGAGGAAAAGTGATAAGAGAATTATAAATTAATCCAATATTCCAATTCATTAAATTACAGGTGGAGCTATTTTCCAGTGGCAATATCCTAGTGTTCAACGTTCAGGACTTCCCTCCCTAGAGTCAGGGGCTGTGGAACAAAGTGTTAATCATCAGACAGCTGCAAATGAGCATGAAAAGAGAACAGAGTCGGGGTAGGGGGGCTGTCAATGACAGGAATAGTTCATCCAGTCCAGGGAAAAGTCCTGCCTCAATCCAGAATGTTCTGTGTATCCATTTACTCAACAAATACAAATTGTGCACCTACCATGTGCTCAGCAAACCCTTGTCCCCTCTACCTTCAAAATGAATCTAAATCCAGTACTTCCTGCCATCTTCACAGTAACCATGAGCCAAGTCAAGCACCATCTTCCTGCATCTAGATTAATAGAACAGGCCCCCTGACTGGTCTCCTGGTTTCCACTCTCTCGCTGATAGAATCCATTCTTCACCCACCTGTTAGGCTGACAGGCTCTTAAAATTTACATCAGATCATGATATACCTCAGCTCAAAACCCTCCATGGACTTCCTACCTGTTAGAATAAAATCCCAAATCCCTTTCTTGGCATTCAAGGCCTACATGCTCTCAACCCAGCTCTCTGATCTCATTTCCCATCACCGCCCATCTCACTCACCTCACTCTAACTGCAGAGGCTTTCCTCCTGTTCCTAGGACACCCAAGGAAACATCTTTGCTTCCTGACCTCTGCACATACCTCTCCTACCTGAATAATTTATTCTTAGATATCTGCATGGCTCACTGTGCTCAGTGCTTAAATGTCTATGCTTAACTCTCACCTTACTGCAGAAGCTTCCATGACCACCTCCCTATATAAAACAAAATCCTTCCATCACTTTTTGTCCCCTTACCCTTACATATTTTTCCTTAACCATCTGACAAGTTTTCTGTCTTTCCTCAGTAGAAGGGAAGCTCCATGAATCTTACCTGTTTTTGTTTGTCATTATATCCCTTGCTCCTAGAACATGATAAATGCTCCAGATATATTTGCTAAATTAAGGGTGTACACGTAGGTTATGTAATAATTCCAGCCACTGGAGAGGAGTATTCTTTGGTGACTCAGGACTTCTCTCTGGCCTCAGTGAAATAGCTTTTGGGGACTCTTGATCTCCCTTTGCTTTTTTGTTCTTTTTTTTTTAATGTATCAGAATATGTCTATAGGTCACTGGCATATTTATGAGTATCTGATTTTTTAGTTGCTCATTTCTACATCAGTAGGGTTGTGACGGGTGAGTGAAGGACAGCCATTCAGAAGGGTCAATGGCATGTCAGAAAACATGGCTGACATGTCTAACATATATACAAATCATACCAATCTTATACCTTAGTTTACATAACTGGGATATTGCTTTAGAGTGTTGTCCATCTTCTTTGATGTGGCCCTTCTGTGCCTCTTGTTGTGGAGTTTGTTCTGCCAGTCTTCAGGCTTTTATTTACTTATTTATTTTTATTTCTGGAGTACTTAGGATGATTTGACAATTATCTAGCTGTGTTTGTGGGATAAGGTGAGCCTGGGGTCACGTGCTACTCTACCGTTATCTTTCCCTCCTCCAATCTCCTTTGGCTTTTTGATGAACTAGGTAAAGTATGTGATAGGAAAAGAGGAATCAAGGAAAATCAAGATTTTTAGCAAGAGCAAATGGAAGAATGGAATTTCATGTTGAGTCAGGAAGAAAGCTAGGGACTAAAAATCAATAGTTCATTTTTGAACATATGAAATTTAAGATGCCTATTGGATATCCAATGGAGATGTTCACCAGACAGTTAGATATAAGAGTCTGTAGTTCAAGGGAGAGATTCAGGCAGGACATAGAAATTTGGAAGCATGTGAAAGGTATTTCAAGTCATAGAACTTGGGACACCTAGGTGGCTCAGTCGGTTAAGTGTCCAACTCTTGATTTTGGCCCACAGTTTGTGAGATGGAGCCCTTAGTTGGGTTGTCAGCACAGAACTTGCTTAGGATTCTCCCTCTTTTTGTCTCTTTGCCTCTCCCCGGCTCTCTACCCACCCCCAAAAAAATAAATTAAAAATAAACTGAATGAATGAATGAATGAATGAATGAAGTCATGGAACTCTGTCAATCCCCTTGGGGATAAGCATAGACAGATAAGAGTGGAGTTCTGAAGACTGAATCCTGGGACACTCCAGCATTAGAATTCATGGGTATAAGAAAATAGCAGTGGAGGACACTATAAAGGGGAGCAAAGAAAAAAGTTACTGGTTGAACAAGGACAGGGATCTAGGAAGGATTTTTTTTCTATGTGAGAAATATAGCATTTGTGATACAGGGAAAAGGGAAAAATTAATGTTGGAAGAGAGATTAACATTGCAGTAATGAAGTTCTAGATGAGGGAAGAGGGGCTGGATCTAGTGCTGAGGTGGTGAGACCTACTTACATAGAAGCACAACCAATTCACCTAAAAGCAGGAGGAAAGGCAGAGTCTATGCTAGAAGGTAAGAAAGTGTGGTGGTAGAAGCTTGTGAAAGTTCTTTTCTAGTTGCTTCTATTTCCCCAGTGATAGGTTGGAGCTATCAGTGAATCAGGAATCAAAGGCTCACACTCACACATGTGTCAAAGGAATGTCTGGGTAGAAGTAAAGGAGTGGGATATTGGAAACTGGTTTTTTTGTGTGGAGTGCAATTGTTGAAATGGCCCAGTTGAGGGTATGGCCCTAGGAGCACTGAGTGATGTAGGAAGAGATAAGACTGTACTTGTGATTGGCCAGGGAATCAGACGGATGGTCTTTCTTGATATAACCTGGGGCTGACACATGTGTGAGTGACAACATTAGCTACTATTCCCTGAGCAACTCGAGTGTGCCAGACAATCTGTGCATTCCTCTCCTTTAATCCTCACAACAACCCTACACCAAGCCCACAGATCAGAGATTGTTATCCTCTAATTGTTGTCACAAATAAAAAAAAAATGAGGCCCATAAAAGTTCACTAACTAGCTTAGGGTAAAACAACAATATGGATGCAGGATTGAGACTCGGGTCTTCTAACCCCAGAGGCAGACTTTCCTGCGTCCATGCCATTCCTCTCCAAGCTGCAAGCTGTAGTTCACAACCACAAGTTACAAGTGAGTTTGGGATGGGCATGTAGGAGGACACTTGTGGGGATGAGCACTGAGTGTTATGTGGAAACTAATTTGACAATAAACTATTAAAAAAAAAAAACAAAAAAAAAAACAAGTGAGTTTGACTACGGAATCTAACAGCTCAAGCTTTGTTGTTTGAGCCTGAGGCAAAAGTCTAATCTGAAAGCTAGATGCTTCAGTCTCCTGAGAGAATAAGCCTCTTTTCTCTCTTATAGGTTATTGTCACTTTGGAACATCGAAAACCAACATAACGAGGCAAGTCTAAGAGTACCTGGGTGCCTCACTCAATTGGGCTTCTGGCTAAGGCTTAGGTCATGAATTCACGGTTTGTGAGTTCGAGCCCCACATCAGGCTCTGTGCTGACAGCTCAGAGGCTGGAGCCTGCTTCACAAATTGTGTCTCACTCACACTCTATCCCTCCCCTGCTCGCTCGCTTGCTCTCTTTCTCTCTCAACAATAAATAAACATTAAAAAAATTAAAAGGCAAATCTAACAGCTAGAGCCTGTTAGGGTTTGTTTGTGTCACAGGTAACCTTAGTGGCCTATCCCAGCAGCTACCTTTATCCTAGTGTAGCAGGATACCCTCGGAGAATCCTGTAGCAAAGGCCGGTGTGCTTCTTGGCCTTTTATCACATTGTAACCCCTCCTTCATCTGGAAAAATGGGAGGCCTGATACCCTGTCCCTGCTATTGCCAGAGCATTCAACTGCAAGTCCACGGTTTTCTATCCCCAGAAAGTAATTTATGCAAGTGATAAGGAAAGAAAGTAGAGACATGAAAGTTTTCACAAAATTCATTTCTTGCTTCATATGGGAGAAATTTGCATGGATTCTGCTTTGTAATAGTTCTACAAGAGAGTAGAGGAATCCTACCTCTCAGTGCTCCAAATGAGAAAATTGCAGTTGAATGTCATCACTGTGACTCATCTCAACCAGGACCATCCAACAGAAGTTTCTGCAATAAAGGAAATTTTCTGTCTGTGCTTTCCAATTTGATAGCCATTGGTCACATATGAATATTGAACACTTAAAATGTAACTAATACAACTGAGGAACAGAGTTTTAAATTTTATTTAATTTCAATTCATTTAAATTTCAATTTAAACCATCTGCATCTAGTGACTACCATATTGAACTGCACAGATCTATTTATAAAACAAGAGGCCAAGCCACCTCACTACTTTGCACACAGTGACCGAATTTGCCCACAGAACCGAATTTGCCATGAAGACCCTTGCTTAGTTACCTCCTTCCAAGAAAGGAAGGTCTTCACGGCTCACACCTTCTGAATAAAAGACAGAAACCCCATGTAACCATATCCTATTACTGCCACAAATTACCATAAACTTTAAAAATTAGACCAATCCATATTTATTGTCTCATAATTTATGTAGGTCAGAAGTTCAGGTACATGTAGGTCAAGTGGGTTCTCTGTTTAGGGTCTTACGAGGCCCAAATCTAAGGGTCAGCAGGGCTGCATTCCTTTCTAGAGGCTCAGGGGTAGAATCTACTTCCAAGTTCATTCAGATTTTTCCTAAAATTCAATTCCTTGCTGTTGTAGGACTGAGGTTTCTGCTTGCTTGCTGAGTGTCACTCAGGCCTCCAAAAGGCTTCTCCCTAGTTTTGCACGTGTCCCCCCATCTCAGATCCAGCAATAGCACATCAAATCCTTCTCATACTCAGAATCTCTCTGCTTCCTCTTCCGCTCTCAGCTTTGAAGAGCTCATGTAATTACATTTGATTCACTCACATAATCTCCCTATTTTATGGTCAATTGGTTAGTGAACTTAATTATATCTACAAAGCCTCTTTTGCCAATTAATATAACATAAGCGCAGGAGTATTATCAGGGAGCAAAACTCTTGGGACCAAAATTCTGCCTATCACAATCAGATAGCAGAGAAACCAGCAAGACAATAGTTAGCAATTATTCAGTGTTTTCTTGAGTAGAAAATAAAAAGGACTTGGGAAAAAAATAATTTAAAAAATACTCTTTTGACTATTTTCTCTCAGAATCCTGAGTTATTGTTCCCCTTCATCATTAAGAGAAACAGGCAAAGTGGTAGCTATCCCTGATCTCTGTCAAGGATCCCCAAATATTTCAGGTTATACTCCTTGGAGGGTCTAAATCTTCAGAATAACTTCCAGCAGAGAAAACAGAGCTGCTACACCACATTGGAGGTCATGTCCCATCACAGCAGAACCTACCAGCAATTTTGAGCCCTCTTTCTGGTTTAGCCAGAGTTCAGTTAGATATTAAATCCTGATAAGAACTGGATGCGGTTAATTAATGAACAAACCTTACATACAAACTAAGCTACTCAGCTCCAGTTAGGAAATTCCAGTAAGAAAATGAAGTGAATGGAAAAATACTTCCTTCTAATTAGCTGAAAAGAGACACTGAGTTTTCAAGTCCTAAACAAAGAGCTGCTTTGTGTTTGTCCTCCTCCTGGAGAGAAGGGAGAAAGATATCTGCGAGCTAGGAGTTCAGAGAGAGAGAGAGCTGCCAGGGAGGACCAGTCTGTCACCTGAAAGAGAGCAAATGAAGGACAAGTTGCTGCACTTTCCAAGAGTATGGCCATCAGGTCTGGGGAGCTCCCAAGAGAATTTGTTTAGGGGGCCACAATGTTGAGAACATGTAAGAACCAGGGCGTGGGTAAAGACGTCTGTTTAAAGAACAATTTAAAGCTGTCTACTTGGTACTCACCCCAGGTCTACCAATTCTACCTTCCTTACTTGAGGCTGGCACATGCTAAAGCACAAAACAAACTTACAGTCTGTTCTATCCCTTTGGAGCTCCAGACAAAGGCATCTCGTTGCTGACCAGACCCAGACAGTGGGCAGCACCTAACCATGGATCACCTGGCACCCTTCTGCAGGGGCTTAGAAATCCCTTATGCTGGAGGCCCACACAGGCTCTCCAATCTAGTTAATGCTGCCTTGCTCTCTACCACTGACAGAGTTTACCTCCACCCTGGATGCCAGCCCCTCTGGTGGCCTGTCTTTTCCTGGTACCATCACGTCCATCTTCCCCCTTGGCTCAGCCTCTTGCATTTCCCTTCCCACAACCCAATCCTTTCTGCTGGTCTTCTGGAGCCCTTATCTATTGATAAACTCCCTTCCCTCAATATTAGACTTTCCCACTGGGCTCTTTTCTCCTCCTGCCTTAACTGAAACATGACCATTTTTGAAGGACCCTGCCTTTTCCCTGGGACTGAGGATGCTTATTCTTCCAGCCTCACACAATCCAGAGTGTATGATTTGGGAAAAGCATAGCTAGTTACCCTTCTGGCTCTACATTACCACATGCAAACCCTTATTCTTCATTCACTTGTAAAAACTCTCCACCCTTTGTTGTGGCCATGGTTTTCATCTGTCCTTCTCTTGGTCACTCGTTCCACATTCTTTGGACCTCAGTAAGACTCTCCTCCCCAGCCCTGCCAAGCTTACACATGACCTCTGCCTCCTCTCCCCTTCACCAGCCACTCATGTGGCTTCACCCTGAATGTGATCATTACCCACAACTGTTTCAACTCTGCCCACTTAAACTCTAATTCCCCATAAAAAACCATTACCACACCATCTTCCAGTTCTCTCTTTTAAGGAAAACAAATAAAAACTACTACTCTCTGGACTCATTTAAAGTGTTAACCCAGGGGGTCGGCAATTGTATTCGAATCTATCTCACATCTGCTCTCACTATCTCACCTACTTATGTGTTACTCATTAAACTAGCATTTCACCACTATCTTTCACTGATCCATTCAGGAAAGCAACAACTGAGAGTAGACAAGCTTATTTGTAAATGAAACATTAAAACAATGAAGAGTACTCTGGGTAAAATAAAAATTAATAAAATAACACTTCTCCTAGTGTTCACATTATCCAAATCATCTTAAGATTTTCCCAGGTGCTGGCTAATATTTAATGACTAACAAATCTGAACAAAAGCACATCAGATGCCTATAGGTAAACTCTACTTAGATTTTGATAGAGTCAGACACCTCGCAATTGGATTTTGAGCAGTGTTGGAGCAGTAGAACTTAGAAGATCCTAGTCAGGAATAATTTAAAACTTTATTGTACAACAAATGTGTTTTCTGTCAGCCCTACCCTGATGCCTTCTCTTCTTAAAGAATTGTCATAATGTCTTCAGGGAATTATCTCCATTTCAACCTAACTCTCCATCCATCTTACATCACTTTTCTTCTTTTACCATAACATAGAAATATATCTTAATGTCAAATTATGAAGTCATTTATAGCCAATATTCTTGCCAAAATGTATCAGTGCTAATCTTCAAATCAAATCTCTGCAGGAAGCCTTGGCCATAATAGGCAGGCCTTGCTGTCTGGATGGCAGGCACCATTTTCATCTTCCTTCGTCCCTTTGAGCCATGGCTCTCTAAAGCTGATGGCAAGAACTATATAAGCATGACTGTCAAAGTTTGCATCCAGTGAAGAGTTAGGCAAATGGTTGCTAGGAGATTGTAAAAAAGAATACGAATGGAGGGCAGTAAATCTAGAGATGAGGGAAAAGGGGATCAACAACAAAAGGCAAAAATCTGGGCCAACTATAATAGACTCAGTCCAGTTCTAGGCCAGAGGTTGCGGTGGGGGAGGGGGGAAATCACAGGAAGAGCCCACTCAAAAAACTGTATCAACAGAGTGAGGGGCTCTGGGTCAAAGAGACTTATTGAGGGCTTCCATTCACTGAGGCACAAGAGCCCAGACTCAGGAAACAAGCTGCCAGGATCAAGGTATGAAGCAGGCCCCACCCACCTGGTTGACAGACACACAAGGACAAGGCTTTCTACCTCCACATACCCCTTGGGATGCCAATGACCTGGGATCCCAGGCACAGAGAGCTTGGGAGGAATTACCACCTCCCTGATGGAAGATGACTGCAGAGAGCCTGGAACCTCTGCCTATAGGTTTAAAAGAGCCAAAATGTTGTAAGACAAAAACTATTGGTCTGCCAGTCTCATCTTGAAAGGGGTAGTACTCATAGTCAGTTCTGACGATATATTTGGGTAAGGACTAATAATTCTTTATTCATGGATTATTTACCGAAAACTTAATACATACTAAATGCAGAGCTAGGTGCTAAGGAAACGAATATGACAAGGACAAAAATATTAATGTATAGGTATTCCCAGCCTCCTTCTGTCCTTCTACTCACACGCCTAGCCCCCTGTAAGGAGCCCACATACTAAACTTCTAGAGCCTTATTGTGCTGATCAGGAGAATGGGTAGAAGAGATAACTGGAAGAAGACAAGGGAGACTGTATAATAAAGAATTAAGCCATAGATGACTGGAGGAGGGGAGAGCAGAGATCTGGAGGAGAGGAGAAAGGAGAGAGAACACATGAGTGAGGCTGGAGTTGAGGTGATGAGAAAATTGGGAGCAAGGTGGGGGTCAATGAATGGACTTGAGGAGACAGATCATTGAAGGCCAGAACAGCGTGGAAGGTATGTGGGGTGTGTGTGTGTGTGTGTGTGTGTGTGTTTGTAATGTCTGCCCACAGTCTCTTGGAGAGTTTATGAACTTCTTTGTGATTGGAATTGTGGTTTACTCTTGGATGCCACACAATGATAAAGCTGCTTACAAGGTGGAATTGTTTTTTACTCTTGGATGCCACACAATGATAAAGCTGCTTACAAAGTGACCCAGCCTTTGGGGGATTAAAAATGAGACATGGCCTCTGCCCCCTAAGCACTCAGAGTCAAACATTTAACAGGGGAGAACAGACATTTAACAGAGGCACCTGAGTGGCTCAGTCAGGTAAGCATCCAACTCTTGATTTCGGCTTAGGTCATGGTCTCATGGTTTGTGATTTCGAGCCCCACATCAGGCTCTGTACAGCCTGCTTGGGATTCTCTCTTCCACCCTCTCTCTCTGTTCCTTCCCCACTTGTGTTCTCCCTCTCTCAAAATAAATAAATAAGCTTTAAAAAAAAAACAGAATGGACATTTAACATAACACAACAAAACCTCACAAGTGCTGTGTTATACATCTATATAGGGCATGGGTGTAAATGAGGGAGAGGCCACCTAATTTACCTCTAGCTCAAGGAGAGCCAGATGTTCTCTCCACTGGAGCTTGGGAGGGGATTTTTTTTAGCTCCCAAATCAATTACCAAGAGTATCCTATGCCTCGGCACTAGACAAGAAGAAGCAGAAAATCCAAACGGCCTCCTTGAATTGATCAAAATTCTGTTACCTTTAAGGCTCAGCTGGGTGTCAAGCAGGAGCCCACTATGGCTAATTTAGGGCTTCCTTTTGTTTTTTGACTAACAGCTCCCTGGGCAGGACTATCTTCTACTCCAGTATCACCTAAATAAAGAAAAACGTGTGTAGACTGGGGTGATAGCATGAGAGGATTCAGTACCAAATCTTGTAAGCATGGAAGGGGAAAAGGGGTGAATGCTAAATGAAGCCTGAAATTCTGTAAGTGAAACACAAAGTCAGCCCCAGAGCTGCCACAATATTATAGCTGAGGTTTGCATTGAGTTTGCTACCCCCCAGGCAAAGGGAGGATTTAGAGTTTCCAAGCAGAGCTGAAGCAATCACTTCGCTGGTTTGTGCCAGCCAAGTGACTCACTCTCAAACCTGTTTAATATGAAACAGCATTAGGAGACTGGATATAGCCTCGGGGAGATCAGCTGCTAACCAGCTCAGATTATAGCTGCAATCCCTCAAACACGGCCACTTAAAGTGTCTCCACATGTCTTCAGTGGCACACAACACTGTGCAGGAAAGAGACTGTCCTTGAAGTAGAAAGATCAACATTCTGGTTTCTATTCTGTAGCAATTTGTCATGTGACTTGGGCCGGCCTCGTCTTAAAAAAAAAATGAAGGTAATGCCTAATCCATAAAATGTGCAATACCTTCCCTGCCTACTCCCTGTGGTAGTTTTGAGATCTGAATAAGAAATATGAAAATTAAGTGAGATGATGAAAATGGTAGCGAGCTATATACCAGGTATTATTATTATGCACAAGTATCATAAATCTCCTTTTATACTTTCCTTGGTACTAAAGGGAATTTCCATAGATGGCAAGAATGAGGAAATAAACACAACAAGAATTTTACTTCATACTTTAAGATCAACAGCACTGAAAGCACCAATTTAGCCAGTTATTGTGGACTTTTGTCATCCAGGCAATAAATTGGGAGACTTCACAAGATTAGAGCTTCCTTCTTCAGTGTTATCTGAGGCTATCAATTAGACCATCTCTGATATTTTCCAGCAAGAACTTTAAAGAGATCCCTGTTGGGGAAATTTATCAAACCATTTCTCCCATTTGCAATTACAAGGATAAGAAAATAAACAAAAGGATCTTTCTCTGTTTTCTCTTTTCTTCTCCTCCTCTATCTCCTTCTTCTTCTTGTTCTTTTTTTTTCCCTACCCACCTGCCCCCATCTCTATCTCCCAATGGATAGAGGTGATATGGGTGAGGTAAGGTGCCTCAGATGAAATTTTTAATCAGGCAACAAAATATTCAAAAAACAAGATAAATGTATTTTAATGAATATTTTTAAAACAAAATTAATGCCAAAAAAACCCATGATGAGCAAAATATCAAAATTTTAAATAAAATCAGTGATAATACCATGCCAAGACATATGGAAACCTGAGGCAAAAGGGAAAATCAGTAATACTGATCCAGTCTTTATTTAAAATTTGCTTTTTTTCTTCATCATAGATTTTTGCCTTAATTTTGATGTATCACAGATAGCATTTTTTTCTTTCCTGATAGCATCTAAAATTATAGTTTGCCTTAGTATGGATGACATCTTAAGTTTGGTTAAATGCTTTCCACATGGCATGTAGAAGAAGCAAGACTCCTGGCAGTCAGACTCCACTTGGCTTTGTCTCTTGCCATTTCCAAACATGAATTCAGTAGAAGTCACCTTCCCTGCTCCCAAAAGAAAACTCTGTGTCCCGTGGCTCTTCTGCTCACCCTTAAATAACAGACAAATCCCACAGTCATTTTAAGTCACAAACACAGTCTCAGTCTAGCAATCACAAGCATAATCCCTGAGATCATCAAAACTCACAACCTCACTTAGTGGTAGATCTCCCCCTCCCTCACCCCAGGCCTAGCAGCCCTCAGCAGGAAAAGGAAGTAGGGCCTTGTGCTCTCTGCTCTCTCTACCTGTCTCCTGTCCCACTTGATACCTGCTCTTTTACTGTCCCCCCACTGAGTAGGTACTTGTCAGTGAAGAGAAGAAGGAGATACACCAGTTCTTACCTGACTGGTGGCTTCACATTCTCTAACCCAGGAAGATGGTTCAATGGGGACTCTCTCCTTGGCCCTTCTTCACTGGCTCACCAATGCTTCCTTCTACCTTCGGGAATCTGCAATGTTTGTCTCATTTAGATGGTGGGTACTTGGATGTTTATTAAATCATTAACTCTATTTTTTATATGCTATATATATTCTAAAATTTCTTAAAATTTTTTAAAGAACTATGAGAGAAAATAAAGTGAGATAATCCTAATTCTATATAAAAACAATCTTTGCTAGATAGAGCCCCCCCCCCCGTCTCTCATTTTACTACCAGCCATGCCTGCTCTCCTAGCCTTCATTTGTATCACCTCTATAGACGTATAAAATAAAAGTTTGTCTAGATGGAGATAAACTTCCATGCCCTGTCACATGCTAGTTTATTTCTCACTCCTTCTGAATAAGCAGAACGATCTCCCACTGGTTTCTAATTTCTTCAGGAATAAATGGCCCTGGCGAGAATCCAGTCCACTCCCAGTCCCCTGGGAACTTGTCAAGAGAACTAGAACGTCTCTGCCCTCGACCTCTAAGGCAGAAATCAACACAGCAAGAAAAGGCACTGTAAAAACAGCAGTGCCACCAAAGGCAGAAAACACTTCTTGTACTTGTGCACCACTGAGAGTCCCACTGTACTGCCCGTCTCCAGGCATTGGAACTGAAGACAGAAGAATGTTGCAGAGGCTAAATCATTGTGGCCACTTTAGGAAAATAATTGCCTTCATTGTTTAGCTTCACAGTGCTGGCGATATATTATTTATATCCTTGAGCACTCATTTTCCATATCAAGCCTTCAATATTTTGCTTTATTGGTAACATTTAAATATGTGGTTCTACTTTGCCTTCAAGGATCTACAGAGATTGGAACTGGAAGACAATGTGAATTCTCACACATTCCAAAGGGTCTGTCCAGATTCGCGATGTCTGAAGCAAAACACTCTTCCAATATGACAAGGTTCAGAATTACAGGAAAGAAAAAACAACTAGCTGTGGGCAGATCTTACAGATAAATCCACAAAACTAATTCAGAGTCCCAGAGGGACTAAGGCTGGTTTTCACAGTTGGGAAGATGCTTGCAACAGCTGGCTGGGCCAAGGAGGCAGAGCATTGAGTGTGGGAGTAACAAAAAGCTGGGCGGGGGAGGAGTGGGAGGTGACAGGCATCCGTTCTGGGAGCCAAGTCTGCACTCACCGATCTCCTTCACTCCCGTCAATCTCCTTCTAATACTCACCCCAGAAGAATTAATAAAAATGAACAGAAAATAATAATAGGAGAGACAAATTTAAAAATGTGGAAAGTGGGGAAGAATTTCAGAGAACTGAAACGGAATTCCATTACACCATAAACTCAGACGGGGAAAAAAAAAATCACATCTTTATTTTCACTAACTTGTAATTGAAAATATAACATTCCCTTTGATTATGAATGGAAGCAATAAGCCAGCCTCAGCAGTGTTAGTAGTGCCGAAGGCTTTGTCAGTAGTAGAATTTATAGATATTTTCAATTAATAATCTGTACAGTTGCTGCAAATATATTGAAATATCATTTTTGTTCATCATTACTGTGAAATTATGATACTGATTAAATTTGTCATGAGATCTTGATATTTAATCTGTTAACAAAGAAACATATATAAATGTACCACACATTTGTTTTAATATTTTGATAAGTGTATTTCAATAATCAGTTTCCTTTGTGATCTTATATGTTGTATGAAATAGATTTTAGAACATTATTCTAAGAAGAGACCCATAGGCTTCATCATATTGCCAAAGTGGTCTGTGGGGGCAAGACTATTAAGAACTCTTTCATCAGGCAGTTGCAGACTAGCAGCAGCAGGAGGGGGAAGAGGGGAGGGCGGGACAGGGGTAGGGTGTAGAGAGTGCAGAATCCCATCAACCCAAATCCAAAAATATTTGAAAAAGGTTTGGAGGAAAAAGAGGGAAGAGATATAATTTTAGGTATGCCTAGGGACTGTGAATCCCTAGATTATGCTGAAAGGCATGTACTTAGGGATTTTCTTGGTAAAAAGCCCAGCTATATAAGAAGGGATCTGACTTGTCAAAATGTGGTTCAGGAGGAATAATTCTGGATGGCCAACCTAGATCCAGGGCCCAGGGCCCAAACCTTTAACAAGTAACTCAAATCTATGCTATATAATAGCCTCACATCTTCTCCAAGTAACTAGTGTTAACTAGTTGGGTAAACATTCTTTCCTCTCTGGAATAGAACCTAGAAATAAAAATAATGGCAGCTTTTATAGCTAATTTTCACTTAAATTATTAAGTTAACTAACATTCTCCATTACTTCTATAAAAACTACCAAATGGTCCTAAGTCACACTAGGCACTTACAGCCAGCGGGCTTCTCTCTAGAACACTGGCACATTCTCAAACCTCAGTAATAAGAAAACAACTCAATTTAAAAATGGGCAAAACCCACTCAGTTATTAAGGCCTACTAGATAGCTATCCCTCTGCCAATACCACACAGTAATCAAGACATTGTGTTATTGGCAAACAAATAGCCAAATGGATCAATGGAACAGAGTAGAGAACCCAGAACCAGAACCACACACATATGCCAAAGTGATTTTTAAAGATACTTTATTTTTAAACACAGTTTTTGATTTACAGAAAAATTAAGCAGATAGTACAAGAAGTTCCTATATACTGTACCCAGTATCCTGCATTGTTAACATCTTAGTAATATAGTGCATTGTTACAATTAAGCAACAAATATTGATATATTATTATTAATTAATAGTCATTTTGTATTCAGATTCCCTCTATTTTTAGTTGTCATGTCTCCTTAGGCTCTTCTTGTCTGTGACAATTTCTCAGACTTTCCCTGTTTTATGTGACCTTGACAGCTTTGAGGAATACTTGTCATATATTCTGTAGGATGCCCCACTATTGGAATGTGTCTCACTTTTTTTCATGCTAAGACTGGAGTGATGGGTTATGGGAAGAAAGATTACAGAAGCAAAGTGCCATTTTTATCACATAAGATTAAGAGTAAATGTTTACCAACATAATTTATGATTTTGATGATGAGTTGGGCTGAGGTAATGTTTGTCAGATTTCTCTACTGTGAAGTTACTTTTCCCCTATTTTCAGAGTATAGTCTTTGGACGAAGTCACTATGCACAGCCCATACCTAAGGAGTGAGGATTTATGTTCCTCTCCTTGAGGACAAAGTATCTGCATCAATCATTTGGAATTCTGAGTGAGCGATTTGTCTATTTTCTCCCATTTATTTATGTATTTATTTATTATTCAGTATGGGTTCATAGTATTTGTTTCATACCCTGGCCTATAATACAATTCTACTTTAATTTTTTTGCTCAAATTGTTCTAACCTTGGTCATTAGGAGCTCTTCTAGTCAGGTTCTCTGCACCTTTGACATGCCCCTATCCATGTGGTTTTGGTTTATCTTAATCACTTCCTTACTTTCCGATACTACAAAATGCTCCCAGATTAACATATATTTTCTTCCATAGGTCTAGAATAAACCATTTCTCTAAGGACCCCTATTCCTTTTACTAGAAAATGGTATTAGAAACCAAATGTGGGCTATTGGGATGCCCAACTGATTTTTTAAATGTTTATTTATTCTGAGGGAGAGAGAGAGAGAGAATGAGCAGGGGAAGGGCAGTGAGAGAGAGGGAGAGGGAGAATTTTAAGCAGGCTCCACTCTCTCAGCACAGAGCCTGATGAGGGGCCTGAACCCACAAAACTGTGAGATCATGACCTGAGCCAAAATCAAAAGTTGGACTCTGAACTGACTTAGCAACCCAGGTGCCTCCCAACTGATTTTTGACAAGTATTCAAAAGCTACTTAATGAAGAAAGGATAGCCACTTACACAAATGCTACTGTAGCAATTGGACACTCAAAGGCAAGGCAAGGCAAGGAAGAAGGAAGAAAGAAAGAAAAAAATGAAGAGAAGCCTCACGTACTTGTGTAAAAAATTAACTCAAATGAATCATGGATGTAATATAAAATGTAAAACTGTAAAACTTATTTAAAAAATAGTAGAAAATCTTTAGGATCTAGAACTAGGCAAATAGTTCTTTGACTTAACATGAAAACATGATCCATAAAAAGAAAATTTGATAAATTGGACCCCATCAAAATTAGAAACTTGCTTTGCAAAAACTCTATTAAAAGAATGAAAAGACAAACTACTACAGAATGGGAGAAAATACTTGCAAAACATATATCTGATAAAAGACTAGTATCTAGAATAGATAAAGAAATCTCAAACTCAACAGTGAAAACACAGAGACTCTAATTAGAAAATGGGCCAAAGATGAACAGACATTTCACCAAAAATAATATGCAGGTGATAAGTAGGTACATGAAAAGATGTTATTAGCCATTAGAGAAATGAAAATGTAAACAATGACATATCACTTTAAGATAAAGGAAAACTATGTTCATACAAAAACCTGTATGCAAATGCTTCTAGTAGTTTTTTCCATAATAGCTCCAAATGGGAAACAGTCTAGATGTCTTTCAACAGGTGAATAGTCAAACAAACTGGGATACATCCATAACATGGGATAGTACTCAATAATAAAAGGAATGCATTGATGATACACACAACAACTTGGAAGAATCTCCAGAGAATTATACCAAGATCAGTGGCTACCAGGAGCTGGGGCTAGGGGGCAGGGGTAAGAGAAGATGTGGAGGGATTGAGTACAAAGGAGTAGCACAAGGGAATTTTGGGGGCTGATAGAAATATTGTCTATCATGGGGCCCCTGGGTGACTCAGTCAGTTGAGTGACCAACTTTGGCTCAGGTCATGATCTTTGAGCCCTGCATCGGGCTCTGTGTTGACAACTCAGAGCCTGGAGCCTGCTTTGGATTCTGTCTCCCTCTCTCTCTACCCCTCCCCAGCTCACGCTCTGTTCTGTTTCTTGAAAATGAATAAACGTTAAAAATTAAAAAAAAAGAAATATTGTCTATCTTGATCATGGAGTGGTAGTTCTGTGTTTGCAAGTGTTTGTCAAAACTCGTAGGACTGTTCGCTCAAAAGGATATGTTTTATTGCATGTAAATTGCAACTTTTAAAATCATGAAAAATGAAGAAGATTTTGAAACCAACTTCCACTTAGCTCAATTACTAGATTAACCAGCATTCTCCATTCCTTCTGTAAATATACTAGATGGTTCCCAGGAACCTCATAGCTAAGTACTTCCAGCTAGTCCTTTTCTAGTACACTGATATTTTCTGTTCCCACTGGTTGAACACAACACATACCAAGAATCAGGGACATTTGTTTCCAGATCTACAGATGTTAATTGTGCTTACTTACATTCAATTACCTAATTGAATGACATATGACAAAGGACAAAAAAAAATAAATATGACAAAGGACAATGAAATCTAAGTATGGAAAAGGGTTGTTTCTATGAAAATTAGGATGAATGCTTTGGAAAGACCAGCTAATGGCAACTTACTAAAATAATTCTTAAACCCAAAGTGGACAAGACAAAGAAAGATTGCAAGGAAATATAAAAATTGAAAAATTAATCCACATTTATATTGCTTTGCAATTAGCTTAAAGTTTTTGCTCCAATTTTAACATAATCCAAAGTGGAAATCATGGAGGATACTACATGAAAGTGGTATATGTAGCAAAGATGTCTTGGAACTCCAATTAACAGACTCCAAGTCAAAGAAAGTGTTTGGAAAATGAAGTGAATTTCCATGTTCTAAACTAAACATTTGTATATTCTAAGCATTTAACTTAAAATGTCAAACTATGTATAAACTTATTTATGATTCCTCCCTTTTGCTGAATTTTTTTACAAGTCAACCTTACAGTCTCCAAATAAGAGTGAAAAAGTAGATGCAAACCTAAGATTTAACACTTTTTGTGGTAAGTTCAAGAATAGCTTATTTTTTTAATCCCCTTGGCAATTTGGATGTATTTTATTTGACAGGTGGGGTACTTAAAATGTTGAGTTTAGACTTGTGATTTTAATTTTAAATGTTTAAAGGGATTTAATTGATAGTAGATTGGGAATTTAAACTTGAGATGTGTAAAAGTTGAATATGTTTGTAAACTGTGTTTGAATTTTTCAGAAAATCTGAGGTACTAAATCTGTAACTTCTGAGCAATTAGGTTTGTAAATAGAATTTAAGTGCTTCGGAATATTGGTTTATTAGAATTGTAAGTTTTCTGAGTGAATGTTTGAAGTGCTTTAAAGAATCAAATATATTAGATTTGTAGTTATAGTTTGAAAAATCTAAGACTCTAACTGAGTTGATAATAAATGTTTAGGGAACTTAATCTACCATATTTATAAGCTAATTTTAAGTTATAAGAGAATTCATTTATAAATAAATTATAAAATCTAAAGTTATACTAAAGGTCTAAGAAAACTAGATTTTAAAACTGGACACTTTTGATAAATTTGACATTTGTTAAACAAAAGTAGCTTTATGTGTTTTCAGGTTTTTTTCCTTTCTGTTTACAAAAGCTTGCCTTGTACATTAAAAAACTCAAATAATGAAATAAAAATAAACTTGTCTCCCATTCTGCTTCTCACAAAAATCATCTCATTAACATTCAAGCAAAGAAAACCAAACACTTTAAATACAGATTTACCAGATGACCCAGCAAGCAATTCCTCTAGTAGATATATAACCAAGAGAGAAAAAGGCATATGTCCATACAAAGGCTAACACATGGATGTTCATAGTAGCCTTTTTTGTGATAGCCAAAATCTAGAAGCAATGCAGATGGCCATTCGAAAGAGAATGAATAAATGAACTATAGTATGGCTATAAAATAGAATATTCTTCAGCAACAAAAAGTAATAAAATACTGAAACATGGATCAGTAAGACATGGATGAACCCTAAAAATATCATTACACATATATGAAAGAAACCAGAAACAAAGTCACATGGTATATGATTCTATTTATATGAAATCGCCAGAATACTTATAAATACAAAAAGTAGATGAGTGGTTGCCTATGGCTAGGAGGGAGGATGACTGAAAATGAGTGGCTTAACAATATGGAGTTTCTATCCATGAGGAAGAGCTAACAATTATAAATGTCTATGCACCAAATACAGGAGCACCCAAATACATAAAACAATCACAAACAGAAACAATCTTAATGACAAGAATGTGCTAACAGTAGGGGACTTTAATACTCCACTTACAGTGATGGATAGATCAACTAGACAGAACACCACTAAAGAAACAATGGACTTGAATAACACATTAGACCATATGGATTTGACAGATATATTTAGAACTCTACATCCTGAGGCCATTGAATTCACTTTCTTCTCAAGTGCTCATGGCACATCCAAGATAGGTCAAATACTGGGACATAAAGCAGCCCTCAATAAATATAAAAGAACTGGGGCACCTGGGTGGCTCAGTCGGTTAAGTGTCCGACTTCAGCTCAGGTCATAATCTAACAGTTCATGGGTTCGAGCCCCGCATCAGGCTCTGTGCTGACAACTAGCTAAGAGCCTGGAGCCTGTATTGGATTCTATCTCTCTCTCTCTCTCTGTGACCCTCCCCTGCTCGCTCTCTCTCTCTCTCTCTCAGATATAAAATATTTTTTAAAAAATTAAAAAAGTAAATATAAAAGAATTGAGATCATAGCATGCACACTTTCAGATCACAATGCTATAAAACTTGAAATCAACCACAGGAAAAAGTCTGTAAAACCTCATGGAGGTTAAAGAACACTCTACTAAAGAATGAATGGGCCAATCAGAAAATTAGAGAAGAAATTTAAAAATATATGGAAATAAATGAAAAGGAAAATACAACAATCCAAACTGTTTTGGATGCAGCAAAGGCAGTCCTAAGAGGAAAGTACATTGCACTCCAGGCCTATTTCAAGAAATTAGAAAAAGCGCAAGTGCAAAATCTAACAGCGCACCTAAAGGAACTAAAAGGAGAGCAACAAGAGCACCCCAAACCTAGTAGGAGATGAGAAATAATAAAAATCAGAGCAGAAATAAACAACATAGAATCCAAAAACACAGTTGATCAATGAAACCAAGAGTTGGTTTTTTGAAAAAATAAACAAAATTGACAAACCTCTAGCCAGGCTTCTCAAAAAGAAAAGAGAGAGCACTAAAATAGACAAAATCATGNATATAAGAGTTAAAACCCATTCTTCTCTACATATTCCAAAAATAGAACTGGAAGGAAAACTTCCAGACTCATTCTATGAAGCCAGCATCACTTTGATTCCCAAGCCAGACAAATACCCAGCAAAAAAAGAGAACTACAGGCCAATATCCTTGATGAATATGGACGCAAAAATCCTCAACAAGATACTTGCATATCGAATGCAAGAGCACATAAGAAGAATTATCCACCATGGGGCGCCTGGGTGGCTTAGTTGGTTAAGCGTCCGACTTTCACTTAGGTCGTGATCTCGCGGTTCGTGGGTTTGGGCCCCGCGTCGGCTCTGTGCTGACTGCCAGCTCAGAGCCTGGGGCCTGTTTCAGTCTGTGACACCCTCTCTCTCTGACCCTCCCCTGCTCATGCTGTCTCTCTCTCTCTCTCTCCTAGAAATAAATAAAACATTTAAAAAATTTAAAAAAAAAAGAAGAAGAATTATCCACCATGATCAAGTGGAATTCATTCCTGGGTTACAGGGCTGGTTCAATATTCACAAACCAATAAGCGTGATACATCACATTAACAAAAGAAAAGATAAAAACCATATGATTCTGTCGATAGATGCAGAAAAAACATTTGACAAAATACAGGATCCCTTAATAAAGACCATCGAGAAAGTTGTGATAGAAGGAACTTACTTAAACATCATAAAAGCCATATATGATAAGCCCTCAGCTAATATCTTCCTCAATGGGGAAAAACTGAGAGCTTTCCCCCGAGATCAGGAACACGACAGGGGTGTCCACTCTCACCACTGTTGCTTAACATAGTGCTGGAAGTCCTAGCACCAGTAGACAACAAAAGGAAATGAAAGGCATCAGAATTGGCAAAGAAGAAGTCAAACTTGGACTTTTCTCAGATGACATGATACTCTACTTAGAAAACTCAACAGACTCTGCCAGATCCTACTAGAGCTGATCCATGAGTTCAGCAAAGTTGCAGGATACAAAATCAATGTACAGAAATCCGTTGCATTTTTATACACCAATAATGAAGCAACAGAAAGAGAATCAAGAAACTGATCCCATTCATAATTGCACAAAAAAACATAAAATACCTAGGAATAAACCTAACCAAAGATAAAAGAGATCTGTATGATGAAAACTATAGAAAACGTATGAAGGAAATTGAAGAAGACACAAAGAAATGGAAAAACATTCCATGCTCATGGGTTGGAAGAATAAATATTGTTAAAACGTCATTACTACCCAAAGCAATCTACACATTCAATGCAATTCCAATCAAAATTGCACCAGCATTCTTCTCAAAGCTAGAACAAGCTATCCTAAAATTTGCATGGAACCACAAAAGACCCCGAATAGCCAAAGTAATATTGAAGAACAAAACCAAAATGGGAGGCGTCACCATCCCAGACTTTAGCCTCTACTACAAACCTGTCATCATCAAGACAGTATGGTATTGGCACAAAAACAGACAGATAGACCAATGAAATAGAATAGATAATTCAGAAATGGACCCACAAATGTATGGCCAATTAATCAAAGCAGGAAAGAGTATCCAATGGAAAAAAGACAGCCTCTTTAACAGATGGTGCTGGGGGACCTGGACAGCAACATGCAGAAGAGTGACACTAGATCATTTTCTCACACCACACACAAAAATAAACTCAAAAGGGATAAAGGACCTGAATGTGAGACAGGTCCTATCAAAACCCTAGAGGAGAAGGCAGGAAACAACCTCTTTGACCTCAACTGCAGCAATTTCTTACTTGACACATCCCCAAAGGCAAGGGAATCAAGAGCAAAAATGAACTATTGGGACCTCATCAAGATTAAAAGTTTCTGCACAGCAAAGGAAACAATAAAACTAATAGGCAACTGACAGAATGGGANTTGATGAGCACATGGTGTTATATGGAAACCAACTTGACAATAAACTATTTAAGAAAAAAAGGAGTATGGAGTTTCTTCTGGGGTTGATGAAAATGTTCTAAAATTGATTTTGATGATTGTACATCTCTGTAAATATACCAAAAACCAGTGAATTTTACATTTTAAATAAGTGAATTATATGGTATGTGACCTAGGTCTTTAAAAAGCTGTTACAGGAAGGAAAGAAGGAAGGAAGGAAGGGAGGGAGGAAGGAAGGAAGGAAGGAAGGAAGGAAGGAAGGAAGGAAGAGAAGAAGAAAGGGGAAAACAAAAAGAAAAAAAAGAAAATCAAACACAAGCGTCAGAATTCTCGGATTTCCCAGAATAAACACATTACCCCTGTAAGGAAACAATATCTCTGGATTCTCTCACAAGTATATCCAATGACTTTATTGTGTTGTGGATGTCCTGCTTCTTCATATTGTGCTCTTTTTTGTTTTGCTTGTTTTGTTTTAATTTTATTTCTTTAGTTTGAGAGAGAAAGCATGTGTGCATTCATGGAGGAGGAGCAGAGAGATTAGGAGAGAGAATCCCAAACAGACCTCATGCCCCATGCAGAGACTTACTTGGGGCTTGATCCCACGACTGTGAGATCATGACCTGAGATGAAATCAATAGTTGGACTCTTAACAGACTGAGCCACCCAGGCATCCCTCACATTGTGCTTTTATTCTTAATTAAAATCTTATGTGGTACATTTGAGTGAGTCTAGGTCACATACTCTCCCCTAGCTGCAAATCATGTGGGGAAAGTGAGTTCTGGATTCCACCTTAGTAGTCAGGACTTCTAACAGTAGAGATCCCCTGAATAAAGGAAAGCTATATGACAGGTTCTGGGAAGCTATAAAAATGTGAGACTGTGCACTATGTTCAGCCACATGTGGAGAGTGAGTTAAAAGAGGGCAAGATGGGAGGCAGAAAGACCACTTAGGTAGCTAGTACATGCACACAAAGAGACATGGTGATGACCTGATCCTCTGATAACAGAAGAAATAGTAATAGAGGCAGACAGGAGCAAACAGATTTGAGAAACAATTTGAAAGAAAGGTAAAAGTTTGTATATTTGCCCCATAAGAGAGATGAAGGAGCAAGAGGAGTTAAGAATTTCTCCTATGGGACTGAGTGGACAATGAGATTTTGAGCTAAGATAAGAAAGGAACATATAAGGAGGAACAGGTTGGGGAATTAGGGGAAGGAGAAGAAAATACACTGAATCCTAGACATGTGATTGGTCTCTAATATAATTCCATTGTGGTCAGAGACCATACTGATATGACTTAAATTCTTTTAAATGTATTTAGATTTGTTTTATGGCACAAAATCTGGTCTATCTTAGTAAATATTTTGTGTGCAGCTGGAAAGTATGTGAATTCTATTATTGGATGGAGTGTCCTACAAATATCAATTAGTACAATTTCTTGATAATGTTATTCAAGTCTTCTATACCCTTGCTCATTTTCTGTCAATTTGTCCTATCAATTACTGGGAAGAAGGTATTGAAATCTACAATGATTGATTGTAGATTTATCTATTTCTTCTTGCTCCTATTTTTCTTCATGAATTTTGAATATTATTAAATTCATAATATTTATAATTGTTATGTCATCTTGATGAATTGATCCCTTCATAATTTGAAATGAACTTCTTTACTCCTAGAAATATTCTTTACCTGAAATATTTTCTTTTGGCTAGTATTCTTTTGTTTGCATGGTAAATCTCTTTGTATTCTTTTACTTTTAATCTATTTATGTCTATGCGTTTAAAGTGCATTCCTTGTAAGCAGCTTCTTGTTGTATGTTCTTTTTAACCCAATTTCTGCCTTTTAATTGGGAGTGTTTAGTCCATTTACATTTACTGTGATTATTGGTATGATTTGGGTTAAGTCTATCATCTTAACTGTTTTCTATATTTCCAATCTCTTCTCTGTTGCTTTTTCCTCTTTTTCCATCTTCTTTGGATTAGTTGAATTTTTATGTTTAAATTTTAACTCATTTGTTGTTTTATTACTGTCTTGTTATTTTAGTAGTTGCTTTAGGGTTGATAGTATAATTCTTTAACTCATGAAAATCTACCTTCGAGTAAAATTATGCCACTTTAGGTACAAGCAGAGTATAAGAAACTTATAGCATTATGCTTTTCTTTGTGACTTTTTTGCTATTTTCTGTCATATACTTGACTTATTTGTGTTATAAACCTCAAAATTAGGGCTGCCAGATCTAGCAAATAAAAATACAGGACACCAGTGAAGTCTACATCTCAGATAAATAATGAACAACTTTATAAAATATGTTTCATGCAATATTTAGATATACATTTATCTGAAATTCAAATTTAACTTGGCATCCTGTATTTTATCTGGCAATCATACTCATAATACATTGTTGTTATTTTTGTTTAAGTAGTCATTCTGTTCTAAGGAGATTTTAATCTCTATAAGTAATAATTTTAAGTTTTTATATATTTATACAAGGCAGTTATTATTTGTGTACTCATCCTTTATTGTAGATCAATAATTCCCTCTGGTGTCATTTTCCTTATGTGTGGAGGACTTTCTTTAGCATTTATTGTAGTGCAGGTCTGCTGTGATGAATTCTTTTAGCTTTTGTATGTCTGAAAAAGTCTTTATTTTGTCTTCACTTTTAAGAGATATTCTAGATGACATTAGAATTCTAAATTGACAATTTTCCCCCAGTACTTTAAAGTTGTTGCTCCACAATCTTCTTGATTGCATTGTGTCTGACAAGAGATCTGCTGTCATCCTTTGTTTGTTTCTTTGTGGATAACACTTCATTTTTTCTCTTTACTACTGATGTTGAGCAATTTGATTAAGATATGTCTTCCTGTGGTTTTCTTTATGTTTCTCGTGTTTAGGGTATGTTGAAATTCTTAGATCTGTGAGTATGTAGCTTTAAAAATTTTGGAAATTTTGGGGAAGGGAGAATGAGTGAAAAAGGTAACAGGTATTTAGGAGTGCATTTGTTATGATACGCACCAGGTAATTAAAATAAAAACTTAATACATTTTTGGAAAATTTTGACCACTATCTATCCAAATATTTTTTTGTCCCCATCTCTCTCCTTTGTAAATTCCATTTACATATGTATTAGGCCACTGGAAATTGTCCCACAGCTCACTAATGTTCTTTTCATTTTTAAAAAATTCTTTTCCCCCATTATGTATGTTTCATTTGGGATAATTTATATTGGTATGACTTCAAGTTCACTAATCTTTTTTCTGGCAATGTCTAGCCCACCATTAATCCTATCCAGTGCATTACTATTTAGACATTATAGTCTTCATTCCTAGAATTACAGTTTGGCTCTTTTTTAGATCTTTCATGTCTCTGTTTAAATTTTTCAACATTTGGAATACAGTTCAGTAACTGTTTTCATGTCCTTGTCTGCCAGTTCTAATACCCATGACAGTTCTGGGTCTGATTTTGAACAAATGACTTTTCTAACTTAACCATGGATTGTATTTTATTAAGTATGATCAAGTCTCTAGTTCTATTATCAGTTTATGAGAAGAGGTAGAAAAAGATGTTAACACCATAGAGGTGCAATCAGCAAAGTACAGAAAGTGGGGAACTCCACAGCATAAGCAATCAATTTCGCCAACATATGAAGTACAAGGAAAGAAAAGAGTTTAAGAGATTTTAACAAAATGCAATGTAAGGAACTTATTTGGATCCTGACTTGAAGAAATAGACTAAATAAAACATTTTATAAGAAAACTGGAAAACTATATGCCCAACTAGTCTTCAACAAAGCAGGAACGAATACTGAATGGAAAAAATAAAGTCTCTTCAACAAATGGTGTTGGGAAAATTGGACAGCAACATGTAGAAGAATGAAACTGGACCACTTTTTTATACCATACACGAAAATAAATTCAAAATGGATGAAGAACCTAAATGTGAGACAGGAAACCATAAAAATCTTAGAGGAGAGCACCGGCAGCAATCTCTTGGACCTTGGCAATAGCAGCTTCTTACTAACCACATCACTAAAGGCAAGGGAAACAAAAACAAAAGTGAAATACTGGGACCTCATCAAGATAAAAAGCTTCTGCACGGTAAACAATCAACAAATCTAAAAGGCAGCCTATGGAATGGGAGAAGATATTTGTAAATGATGTATCTGATAAAGGGTTAGTATCCAAAATCTATAAAGAACTTATCAAACTCAACACCCCAAAAACAAATAATCCAGTGAAGAAATGGGCAGAAGACATTTGGCAGAAGAAATGGGCAGAAGAAATTGGCTCCTTTTCCAAAGAAGACCTCAGATGGGAAACAGACACATGAAAAGATGCTTAACATCACTCATCATCAGGGAAATACAAATCAAAACCACAATGAGGTACCACCTCACACGTGTCAGAATGACTAAAATTAACAACACAAGAAATAACAGGTGTTGGCAAGGGGGTAGAGAAAGGAGAACCCTCCTGCACTATAGGTGGGCATGCAAATTGGTGCAGCCAATCTGGAGAACAGTATGAAGGTTCCTCAAATAAGTTAAAAATAGAACTATCCTATGATCCAGCAATGGCACTATTAGGTATTTACCCAAAGGATACAAAAATACAGTTTGAAAGGGTACATGCACCCCAATATTTACGACAGCATTATCAATAATAGCCAAACTATGGAGAAAGCTCAAATGTCCATCAATTGATGAATGGATAAAAAATGATGTGGGGTAGATAGATAGATAGACAGGTATAATGGAATATTACTCAGCCATCAAAAAGAATGAAATCTTGCCGTTTGCAATGATGTAGATGAAGCTAGAATGTATTATGCTAATCCAAATAAGTATATCAGAGAAAGACAAATATCATATGATTTCACTCATACAAAATAGATGAATGTATTGGAAAAGGGGGAAAAGAGAGGGAAGCAAATCACAAGATACTCTTAATGATAGAGAACAAACTGAAGGTTGATAGAGTGAAGTTGTTGGGAGATAGGGTAGATGGGTGATGGGTATTGAGGGCACATGTTGTGATGATCACCAGGTGTTGAATGCAAGTGATGAATCACTGAATTCGACTCCTTAAACCAATATTGCACTGTAAGTTAACTAAAATTAAAAAAAAAGAAGAAGAAAGAAAACCGGGGACACCTGGGTGGCTTAGTCGGTTAAGCATCTGACTTCAGCACAGGTCATGATCTCACGGTTTGTGGATTCAAGTATCGCATCAAGCTCTGTGCTGACATCTCAAAGCCTGGAGCCTGCTTTGAATTCTGTGTCTCCCCCTCTGTTCCTCCCCAACTCCCACTCTGTCTCTCTCTCAAGAATGACCCACACTGACTAGATGTTAAGAAATTGTTAATTTTTCAAGATATTGTATTGGTTTTGTGGTTGTTATTAAAAATAGACTTGCTGGGACGCCTGGGTGGCTTAGTCGGTTAAGCGTCTGACTTTTGCTTAGGTCATGATTTCACGGTTCGTGGGTTCGAGCCCCGCGTCGGGCTCTGTGCTGACTGCCAGCTCAGAGCCTGGAGCCTGTTTCAGAGTCTGTGACTCCCTCTCTCTCTGACCCTCCCCTGCTCATGCTGTCTCTCTCTCTCTCTCCTAGAAATAAATAAAACATTTTTAAAAAATTAAAAAAAAATAGACTATTGTTTAGGGATACATAGTAAAGTTTTTATGGGTAAAGTAATATGCTGCTTATGATTTGCTTCAAAATAATCCAAGGAGAGAAAGAAAAGGTTAGGTTCAGATAGAACAAATTGGCCAAGGGCTGGTAATTGTTGAAACTGAGTAATGAATACATAATAGTTCATTATATTATTCTCTTTACTTTTGCAATATTTGACATTTTCTCACAATTTAAACAAATCAGACGTTCTCTTCTCCGAGAAGTCTTGCCCTACAGTGTCTCTACACCTAATAGAATTAATCATGCTCAGGACTGTTCCCATTCACATAAATTAAGCCCTCATTGATCTCCAAATCTTTCTCCCTCATTGGCTATAATCCTTGGAGACCAAAAATTGTGTCTTATTAATTTTATACTCTTTGTATTCCCACCAGCAACCACAGCCAGTGTGCTCCATAAATGGTAGTGAACTGATAGCTCTCTAGCCCATTTACCAAGTGCCCATGACAGAGAGACTGACTCCATCCTGTTAAAATCAAATTTCCAGGTAGGTGTTCTGTCCTTTATAAATTCAAGTCATATTGCATATAAATGTATGCAAAAAGGACCAAAAGAGTCCTTATGTAAAAACTCAGGCAATAAAACTGTCAAGACAAATCAGGAACCCAGGAGGGATTGGCAGGGTCAGCAATACTGAAACTGTTTTTTATAGTTTGCTATGTACTTCCTCTTCTTACAGGTATGCATCACACTGTGACCTTTGCAAAGTCCTTCTGTCCTGTCCTGCCTTTCTCACAAGGCTGCTCTAAATCTTAAATATGATACCATAATTTAAAGGGGGGGGGCTTAAAACTGGAAAGCAGTTTAAATCATCATAGCTTCTTCCTAAGGTATCAAGACATCTCACAGAGGACATCATTTTATCAATTGGAAAAACTGACCTTAGGTGAAATTTTCAGTAGACAAATCTTTGCGATATAAATACACACACATCACCTATTTCATGCATGTTGTTGTTTTCGGGGCAAGTGACACAGAGTGAGGACAGCCTAGGTGCCCAGAACCTAATCTTTGGCTCCTAGATGTTCCTTACTCCTGTTTTTTTTATTAATATTTGTAACTGAGAGTTTTGCGCATACATTCTAGTTGGAGGTTTCTTATTCTGGGGAAATTTTCATTTGTTCTTGGAGAGGGCATGATTATGGGCAGATGGCCGTTGATTTCCTGTGGTAGTTACCAGGAGGGCAATCTTGGGAGGCTCTTCCCAGGCTATGTCTTTCTTCCCTGAGGCGGATGAACTTTTGTTTTTACCCGTTTTACCATAGCTTTAAATCTGGGGAGTGATTATAAGGGTGTGAATCGCAGAATTATTTCATTCAGGTGTGCTTTGGGTTTACATGGCTTTCCGCATTTGTGTTAAATTTCACAATAACAGTTAAAAATAAATCTTCCTTCAAAATTCACACAACTTGTTTTCCTCACAAGGAAATGTGGCACAGGTGCGGGCCACTGGGAGTAACAGAGGGACCAGGGGTGTGGGTCAGTAGTAGCAAGAGCAGCGTGTCTGCCATCTCTGACCTCACCAGAACCATCCCGTCGCCGCCAGGAGGGTAAAAGAACCAATGAAGGTAACAATAACAACGACTATAAAGTGATAATGGCAGTAAATTCACAGTAATAACAAATCCGAGCGAGAGATTCGCATCTGGCAGATAGTAGTAAGAAGTACAAATCGCCTTCCCGCGGAGTACGAAAAGACCCCACTGGCGGTGGCCACCGCGGCTCTCGCGTCGCCCCTGGAGGGCCCCTTCCCAGCTCCGGCTGGGTGGGTGGGCGNGTTTGAGGCGGCACGGCCGCCTGTGAACGCCCCGCTCTGTCCCGGGCCGTGGCAGCCCGCTAGGTGTGGAAACCGCCTGCCCCGGGGGCGCCCACGGAGCAGGGAAGGCGGGGGACGGCCTTGTCCCTCCTACTTTCGGGGCTCCCAGGCCAGTTCGCCCGCACAGCCCTCGGGAACTTGTTAACAGGAAAGCTTGGCAGGAAAACAAATGCCAACGTTTTGGAAGAACTGAGAGTCACGTCGTTAGGCGCTGAGGCTTTATTTTCCTTCCCCGCCCCTTGCCCAACCTCAGCCCGACTTGGCCAAAGAAGGATGTGTCACCAGCTCCGGGCCTCGGGCGGGATCCCCGGCCCGGCTAGAAGCTGGAGTACCTGAAACAAAGGTAAACGGAGGCCAGGCATATCCTGGCCCTGCCCTGCGGCCGCCCTTGAACCTCCCCTATGGGTCTCTCCCGCGCCGACCCTGGCCGCCGCCTCCGAGGGGGCTTTCTCCCAGGGGACCTCTCGATGGAAACCAGCTGGTCGGACTTGGAGTTGATGCATCTGAACTCTGTTGTGCTCACATTATTCCCAATCCAACTCTGCTAAAGCTTAAGGAAATTTTACCCGGGTTTAGTGGTCAGCAAATGTAAGGGAGGATAAATTGCCGTTTGTAAATTATAAGGTATTTTCTTCTTAGGAAATGGTCTGAAAACACAAAATAAAAAATCTTAACACGTAAGCACAAAAGAACGATTTCTAGTGCCTTCCAAAATCTGAAGAAATGTTCCTGCTCAAATCACTCATGTACAGAACATACCCCCAAACCTTTGGTGCCAGGCATTTTTCTTTGTTCTTTATTAGTCTCAGGCCTCAGTTTCTTGTAAACAGAGCACCCAGTGCTGAGACCCTAAGAATTGCCATACTAGGTCAGAGCATGTGCATCCTGCTCAGTAGACAGCAGGCTTGTGTTGTAGTGAAACACGGTTTTCTTTCATGGTGGCATCGTTAAAATTACCGCGATTTCATTCCGTTCAGAAATATCCATGACTTTTAGTGAAAACCGTTTAAAAATCTGTAGACCACTAATTTATCCATAACGTGTATTCACATTTGTTGCATCCTAATGGCTCTCCTATCGGCTCTGACAGAAGAACTTGAGATACTGTGGAGGATACTTGGATCTTTTATAAATCTGGGAGCTCAGACGCTGAGGGCAGGGGAAACAAAGTAAAGTTTTTCTTTAAATAGAAAGGTTTGAAGAAGTCTTCACTAGAACCAACCTGGCTGTTGATTCAACAATAGTTTGTCCAAAAACAGCCTGAATGTTAATCAGTTAAAAATTTATTTGTATCTGTAAGTGTTTGCATGTTTTAAAATGCAGCTAACATTCTGGAGAGTGTAGGCACTATGAGACTTTATCTTAGTCCGAATTAGTTTGAGCTTAATGTTTTAGCTGAGACCAGATGCCCTAAGAGAACGAAAGTTTTGTTTCAGCAAGAAAGGAATAAAAGAGATGAGTAATTTTGGAGGCGGGCACCTGTTCAAACCATAACTTTGCTTTTAAACTCTTCATAGGCTCCTCATTATCTCTAGCAAACATAGTCTCCACTGATATAGCCACAGTCATCTTTCAACACACAACTAAAGCTTTTCTTAACATTTTCCCCCCTCCACTGCTCATCCCCCCAAAAACCTTACCAACTGGAGTAGAGTTAATCGTCCTTTTGTGCACTACCATCCTCTAAATTAGGGGTTTTCACTCTTGGTACTGTTGATAATTTGGACTAGATAATGCTGTTTTTTATTTTTATTTTTTTAATTTTCTCAAGTTAACATACAGTGTAGTTTTGGCTTCATAAGTAGAACCCAGTGATTCATCACTTAGATATAACACCCAGTGCTCATCCAACAAGTGCCCTCCTTAGTGCCCATCACCCATGTACCCCAGCCCCATCAACCCTCATTTCTCTGTGTTTAAGAGTCTCTTATGGTTTACCTCCCTCTCTGTTTTTATCTTATTTTTCCTTCCCTTCCCCTATGATCATCTGTTAAGTTCCTCAAATTCCACAGTTGAGTGAAATCATATAATATCTGTCTTTCTCCGATTTCATTTAGCATAATACCCTCCAGTTCCATCCACGTTGTTGCAGATGGCAAGATTTCATGCTTTTTTCATTGCCGAGTAGTATTCCATTGTGTATGTATGTATATATACAATGGTATATATATGTGTGTGTGTATACATACATACCACATCTTCTTAATCCATTCATCAGTCGATGGACATTTGGGCCCTTTCCATAATTTGGCTATTGTTGATGGCACTGCTATAAACATTGGGGTGCATGTGTCCCTTTGGATCAGGATTTTTGTATCCTTTGGACAAAAGGATAGTAGTGCAATTGCTGGGTCATAGGGTAGTTCTATTTTTAATTTTTTGAGGAACCTCCACACTGTTTTCCAGAGTGGCTGCACCAGTTTGCATTCCCACCAAGAATGCAAGAGGGTTCCCCTTTTTCCACATTCTTGCCAACATATGCTGTTTCCTGAGTTGTTAGTTTAGCCATACTGACAGGTGTGTGGTGGTATTTCATGGTGGTTTTGATTTGTAATTCCCTGATGATGAGTGATGTTGAACATCTTTTCATGTGCCTGTTTGCCATCTGGAGGTCTTCTTTGGAAAAGTGTCTATTCATGTCTTTTGTCCATTTCTTCACTGGATTGTTTTTGGGGTGTTAAGTTTGGTAAGCTCTTTATATATTTTGGAGACTAACCACTTATCCAATATATCATTTGCAAATATCTTCTGCCATTCCACTGGTTACCTTTTGGTTTTGTTGATTGTTTCCTTTGCTGTGTGGAAGCTTTTTATCTTGATGAGGTTCCAATAATTCATTTTTGCTTTTATTTCCCTTGTCTTTAGCGACATGTCAAGTGAGAAGTTGCTGCGGCTGAGGTCAAAGAGGTTCCTGCCTGTTTTCTTCTGTAGGATTTTGTTGGCTTTCTGTCTCACATTTAGGTCTTTTCATCAGTTTTGAACTTATTTTTGTGTATGGTATAAGAAAGTTTGGACCAGATGACTCTTTGTTATGGAGGGCTATCCTTTGCATTTTAGGATGTTTAGTGGCATTCCTGATCTACTAAATAGATACCAGTAGTACCTCCCCCCACACACGGTTATAACAGTCACACAACCCACACAGTTATGACGTCAAAAATGCCTCCATATACTGCCACAAGTCCTCTGAGAGAACCAAAAATCACCCCCAGTTGAGAACCACTGTTCTAAACAGACTGTTGCCTTAACACCAGTGACCCTGTATTGTCTTCATTTGCTTATGTGTTGATTTTCTGTTGTCCTAAACTTGAGGACAGAGCAGTCATTCATTTATTTACCAGATATCTGAGGAAGGGCCTACTTTAGCAGCCAGATGCTAGTTTAGGTCTGGCAATATAGTGGTAAAGCAACTGTTATAGTCTTTGCACTCATGGATATTACAGTCTAAAGAGAGTGACATATGCACACATGTATTATGATACAAATACCTCATAAAATTGTGATAAATTCTGGGAAAAGTACAGGGTGCTCTGAGTACGTAAAACAAGGATCCTGAACTAGTTTGGAAACTAGGGAAGGTTCCCTGGGGAAATGATCTTTAAGTTGAGGTGGACATTAAAGGGTGAATAGAAGTTCTAGGGGTTTCTGGGTGGCTCAGTTGGTTAAGCATCCAATTCTTGGTTTCCTCTTAGGTCATGACCTCATGATTTCAGGAGTTTGAGACCCACATCAGGCTCTGTGCTGACAGCCCAAAGCCTGCTTAGGACTCTCTCTCTCCCTCTCTCTCTGTCCCTTCCCAGCTCACACTGTCTCTCTCAAAAATAAACTTAAAAAAAAGTTATAAAGGGAACTTGGGGGACAGTATTCCAAGCAGAAGGAATAGGGCCTTTCCTGGGAACTCAGAGGCCACTGTGGCTGGAGCAAGGAGAATGATGAAGGCAGAATAATACAAAATGAATCTGGGAAAGTTGGTAAAGGCCATTTTTGAGCAGTTCTCTCTCTAGCCTGTTCATCAGAATCACAAGAGGAACTTAATACAGTACTCGTGCCTGGCCATGCCCCAGGCCCAGTAAATCAGAATGTCTGCAGTGGGTCCTACTTCCCCAGCTACCATTTTCCCTATACCTTCCGAGGGAAGTATAGAACCACTGGTACTAGTTTTGTGTATTGTCCTAGACATTTTTTGTGGACATTCAAGAAAATACATATTTTTCATTCCTTCTGTTATTTACACATATGGTAGCATACTGTACATACTATTCTGATCCTTGTTTTCAACAATGTCTTGGAAATCTTTCCATTTTAATATATAATTTCCTTATTCTTTTTAATGACCATATAGTATCCCATTGCATGGCTATATCACAGGTTATTTATTCTTTTATTGATGGACAGTTAAATTGTGTCTAGTAATTTATAAATAATAGTACATGTGTATACTAGTTCACATATGTGAATATATTTGTAGGATAAATTCCTAGAAGTGGAATTGTTGGGTCAGATATGTACATACACACATGTAAATATTTGAGTGTAAAAGATCAGTCTGATCATATTGGAGAGAATGGTTTGGAACAAAATGAGTGCTTATGGGAGATAGCTGAGCCTAATTAGGGTTACTTTGTGTTGTAGAATGAATTTTGTCCCCCTCCAATTAAATTTTGCAGCCCTAACTGCTATGTAGCTGTATTTGGAGATAGAATCTATGGGAGGTAATTAGGGTTAGGGTCAAAGGGGTGGGGCCCTAACTCAGTAAAATTAGTGGCCTAATAAGAAAAGGAGGTAGGAAAAGCCATGTGAGCACACAGTGAGAAGAAGGTGGCTGTCTGCAAGCCAGGAAAAGAAACTGACCTTGCCAGACTTTGATTGGGACTTCTGCCCTCCAGAACTGTGAGAAATTCATTTCTTCTTAAAGTAATTCAGGCTATGGTATTTTATTATGGCAGCCTGAGCTGACTAAGACACTGTGGAGAGGTAGGAGAGAAAAGATGGTAACTGGGACCATCACAGTCACACAGTAAATGGAGAGAAGTAGATGGATACAGGAGATATATTTAATGGATAGAATTGATAGGACTTAATTATTGACATGGTATAAGCAGTAAGAGGGAGAAATAAGTTGGTAGGATGACTCAGGGTTTTGGCTTGCCCAACTAGGTGAATGGTGAGGCTGTTACCTGAGGTAGAGAACGCTAGAGGGATGAATAATTTTGAGGCGAGTTTAAGTCGCAGTTCACTTTGGGACTGGTGAGACCTCTAAGTGTAGATTGCACATAAGCTTTAGATAATTCAAATCCAGAGCTCAGAGGAGCGGGCTGAACTGGGGACATAGATATTTAGGTGTAAGTTGAAGGGTGTGGATGGAATTGCCCAGAGCAGAAGTTGTGAGTCCAAAGCCTACAGCTGAATCTGGCTTACAGATGTGTTTTGTTTTTCCCATAGAGTAGCTTTTGTTGTTTAATTTTGAGTTAGTTGCCAATAATTTAAAATCTAAAGATTTCCCATGAAAATCTAGATTCGGGGCTTTTCTTTAGAAATGGGAAGATGTAGCACTACTGAGCTGGCTTTCCCATATGGGAACAATTGATTGGAGATAAGTCACCATTGATCCCAGCTGCTTTTTGGTTCACCAGAGACCCCTCCGCTCCTTAAAACTTATGCCTGGCCTACTTTATTTATTTCTCAGACCCCGTAGGTACTTAAGTGTGTAATCCCCGCTTTAGGAAGAGAGTATAGAATAGTGATTCTTGTCTTGGCTGCACATTGGAAATATGGGATAATTTAAAAATTCTGATGCTGATAATCCACACCAGAAATTTCTGTTTCAGTTTATTTGGCCAGAATTGCAGCCAGGTGGGCAGCTGGGTAGCTCAGTGGGTGTAGTGACCAACTCTTGGTTTTGGCTCAGGTCATGATCTCACTGTGAGTTTGAGCCCCATGGTGGGCTTCTTGCTGACAGTATGGAGCCTGCTTGCGATTCTCTCCCTCTGTCTCCCTCCCTCTCTCCCTCCCTCTCTCCCTCCCTCTCTCTCTCCCTCTCTCTCTCCCTCTCTCTCTCTCTCCCTCTCTCTCTCCTTCCCTCCCTCCTCTTCCTCCTCCTCCTCCTCCTCCCTCACTTGTTCTCACTATCTCTCCTGAAAAATGAATAAAAATTTAAAAAAAATTGCCTGGGAGTTTTAAAAGCTCTTCAGATGATTCCACTGAGCGGTAGAAGTTGAGAACCACTGACAGATTAAGAAGAGAAAAGAGCTCAGGCCCAGTGTTTCACAGTTGGGTAAAGGAGGGTAGCTCCAGGAAAAGAATGAGAAGTGGCCGGGATGTACAGTGGAATGGGATCTGGCTTGCAGTTAAAGTTATGCCAACTTAACCCAATACACTTGAAAACGTTTTTAATTAGATGAGAGAGAACAAAGTTTATTTTGCATGTATACTTACTGTTCGTCTTGCATGTCCTGTATAATATATGCTGTTCATTACTGTGTAGAGTTATGTACACAAAAAAGCAGCTATACTTTTTATTTAATGGACCATTTAAGGATTTCAAGAGTAATTTAAACTATGCTTGATTTTTGTCTTAGGGATTTACTTTAGAATTTAATTCCAGTTTAAAATGTGTCATAAAAGGCAAGGCAAGAGCATATTTAAAAAAGAGAGGAGTTATCAAGTAAAGATGTAGATTGAAAATGATCTATTGAATTTAGCAAGATGGAGTCTTTGACCTCAGTGAAACCATTTTAGATTGGAAGAGGCAGAAATCAGATTGAAGTGGTAGAAAATATAGAAATGGAAAGGGTGAATGTGGGGGAAATCTTACCAGAGAAGGGAGGTGATGAGTGAAGGTCAGGTGTCTTATGTGTCTGTATGGCAGGTGTTCAGTCTGTGTTGGTTACCTAAATGCATCTAACTCTTGAGGGAGGTAACTTATTGGTGCCTGATTCCCCTTCTCCCCATTTCAGAGGTGTCTTGCTTGTATTTGTTTTGGAGACATTGTTCTTTCCACGGAGGAGATAATTTTGCCAGGACCCTTGAGACTCAGATGTTTGTGATTAGGCCCTTAGTCTCTTTCTTATCTGAAAAGCCATAAGGCTCCTAAAGGCCAGCAGGGCTCCAGTGACCCTGACATCATCCTCCAATTGAACTGATGAACAAAGATCAGATTGTTGGCTGGTTGAAAATGGAATACTTGGCTATGTCAGAGAATATGTATCTAGCTTTCAGATTCCCAGGAGCGATTTTTGCAGCTGTACTTTTTCCATTTACCTTGATGTGATAGCTGGTTTTCCAGTTGCACATATGTAAAATTTCTCATACTTTGAAATCTTTGTCATTGATGCTGATTAAGACATATGAATATAAGTTGGAAGAGGCCCTCATTGAACTCAAAGAGAAGAGAGCACTGAACAAACTGGTTTCCAAAAGGTTGTGTGAATGCTGGAATGCAGTTACCTTGAAAACCTTGGGTTAAAGTGGCTGTCTAGAGTAGGTTGTCATGCACATGGCCATCTGTCTCTTATCCCTCTCTGCCTCATTGGCAACTTTAACCTGGCATAGGAGGTTTAAAGAGTTGTGATCTACCAGCAGAACAGAAATCAGAGCGATTGGAAAATGCCTAGGGTTATTAGTGAAGAATGGTGTTCATTAGTTGAAGACATAAGCCCCATTGCTATACTCTTTTTGCAAACAAGTGTCATCCTGTGAGGGATTAGCCTTCACAGTGTGCTATTATTTGATATGTTAGGTGGATGATAGTTGACTTCTGTGTTAGGTGGATGGTGGCTAACTTCTGTATAAAGGATGCCTTTATGACATGAATAGCAGACTTCAGTCTATAAAAGTTTATATTGGGAATCTATGATAAGAAAACATTTTGTTTAGAAACTTGTATGTCCTTGGGCACCTGTAGGAATTCTACCATCGTATATATAGTTAGGTACTGTGCTTTGGATGGTGGTAAAGGGGAAAGTTCATTGCCAAGTTAGTCCAGAGCTGCTTTGGTTTGCGGAGGAAATAAGACGGCTGAGTGGACAGAGGACTTGGAGTCAATTCCTGCGTGCAAAGCCATGATTGGTCAAGTGTCAGCTGTGTGATTTTTGTGTGTGTGATTTTTTTGAGTTAAAGTTGACATAAAATCAACCAGTGTAACCATTTTAAAGCATACGATTCAGTGACCCTCAGTACATGCACGATATTATGCAACCATCACCATTAACTCCAGAACATTTTTAACACCTCAGAGGGAAACCCTTTACCCATTAAGCAGTCACTCCCCATTCCTCTCTTCCCATAGTCCCAGGAAACCAATCTGCTTCTGTCTCTGTGGAGTTGCTTATTCTGGACATTTCATATAAATGAAATCTCACAAATGTGACATTGTGACTGGCTTCTTTCATTTAGCATAATTTTGAACAAGATTCATTCATATTGTAGCATGTGTTCCTTTCCTTTAATAATCATTCCTCTGATTGAACAGTTCAGTTGTATAGATGTACTATATTTTATCCATTCATCAGTTGATGGATATTTGGATTGTTTATACCTTTTGACTATTGTAAATAGTGCTAGGAACATTTATGTACAAGTTTTTGCTTGAATACCTGCTTCGTTTTTTTGTGTACATACACAGGAGCAGAATTTCTGGGTCATATCGTAATTCTATGTTTAACTTTTTGAGACACCATCAGAATGTTTTCCATAACAGCTGCACCATTTTACGTTGCTACTAGCAATGTTCTGAAGTTCCGGTTTCCCCACATCCTTGTCAATACTTGTTGTTTTTACGGTTTTTATTTTAATTTCAGTTAATAAACAGTGTAATATTAGTTTCAGATGTGCAAAATAGGAATTCAACAAATCTATATATATCAGTGCACTCCTTAATCCCCATCAGCTATTTAACACAGCCCCCCACCCTCTGTTTTTTTGTTGGTTTGTTTTGTTGGTTATAGCTATCATGGTGGGTATGAAGTAATATCTCCTCATTTTGATTTGTATTTTCTTAATGACTAATGATGCTGAACAGCTTTTCATGTGTTTGTTGGCCTCTGTATATCTTCTTTGAAAAGATGTCTATTCAAGTTCTTTGTCCATGTTTTCATTGAATTGTTTGTCTCATTGGTGTTGAATAGTTGTTAAAAGTTCTTTATATATTCTGGATACTAGACTTTTGTCAGATATATTATTTGCAAATATTTTTCCCATACTGTAGGCTGCTTTTTCACTTTCTTGATAGTATTTTGCATATAAGCATTTAATTCTGATGAAGTCAGATTTATATGTTTTTTCCTTTTATTGCTTATACTTTTTTTAATGTTTGTTTATTTTTGAGAAAGGGCAAGCACATGGGCATGTGCATGAGAGGGGGAGAGTGAGAAGAGGAGGAAGGAGGCAGGAGGGGAAGGACAGAGAGAGGGGGACAGAAGATCCAAAGCAGGCTCAGTGCTGACAGCACAGATCCTGATGCAGGGCTCAAACTCACATGAGATCATGACCTGAGCTGAAGCTGGACACTTAACTGACTGAGTCACCCAGGCACCGCTGTGCCTTAAACTTTCGGTATCATATCTAAGAATCCATTGCCAAACCCAAGGTCATGTCAGTTTACCCCTATGTCTTCTTAAGAGTCTGTAGTTTTAGTTCTTACATTTAAGTCTTTGATCTATTTTGAATTGATTTTTGTATATGAGGTAGTGTCCAACTCCAGTCTTCATGTGGATGTCCCCTTGTCCCAGCACCATTTGTTGAAGGGGTGTGTGTTCTTATGCAAGTCTCAGACCCTACATTTTTCATTGGTGAAATGAAAATGATAAAAACACTTGCCTCACAAAGTTTTTGTAAGATTAAAAGGAGAGAGTGTCTGTTGAACAGTAAAAATCACTAAGTAAATACTTGTTGATCATTGTTTTGCCATATATATATTTCACTTGCACAAGGCCCCTGTAAGTTAGTGTCCTTCACCAACCACCAGAAGTCATCCATCTAGTGCATAGTGAGTCATGACATAAAGGACTGGGGACCATGTTGTACCTGGAGTGCAAAGTCATAGGGCCCCTGGTGGAAGAGGTAGTTGGAGAGATTGTACCTATCCAAAATTGAAAGTCAATTTCCTTGGAGAGTGTTTGTCAAATTCTGTTGCTATTCCTCTCAAATTTATGTGTCCTGTGTATGTAAGCATAGTTTTTAAAACTAAAGAGTTTTTAGGCATAGTAGAAGAATAAAGGCAGTTTTTTTTTTTTTTTTTTACTGGACCAGGAATCCTCACATTTCACTATTAGCTTTTAGTTTATTTTTTTTTATTTTTTATTTTTTTACAAATAGTTTATTGTCAAATTGGTTTCCATATAACACCCAGTGCTCATCCCCACAAGTGCCCTCCTCCATGCCCATCTCCCCCCTCCCCCCCACATCCANCACTGTATCAGCTTTTAAATGGCTATAACTCAGATTTTCCTGATTGAGTGGCTAGTGACCTCACTTAGTTCAATCAACAAATATTTCTTGAGTTACCATTATTTGCCAGGCACTGTACTAACTAATAGAGATGTATGCTTTATCATACAATACCAGACTCTCTTTTGACCCTCCATTCCTCTTTAAATCTGTTCCTTTCTACAGTTGTCTAACTTACTGAGTCCGGTTTCTTTCCACTAGTCCCTCTTGAGTCCATGCTAATCAGACCTTTACCTCCTCTCCCCAGCCAAGCTCTCCACTTTGTAACTCCATCCATTGAGTCAGTTCTCAGTCTGTCTTTTACTTGATCTTTCAGCAACATTTTACACAGTTGATTGTTCGTCTTTCTTTGAAATGCTTTCTTCACTTAGCTTCCAGGACAGTGCTTTCTCTGGATTCCTCCCACCTTATTATAGGATTTTTCCTCAGTCTTTTTGCTAGTTCCTAATCATCTTCCTGATCACTAAAAGTTGAGAGTGCTGTTTACTCCTCAGACCTCTGTTCTTCGTTATCAACCCTATTTCCTTGCATTTCACCCAGTCTCATGACTTTAAATACCATCTGTACACCAACAGTCACGTGGCAATAACTGTCAGATTTTATCTCCAAGTGAGACCTCTCCTCTGAATCTCATACTCTGTTATTAAAGTGCCTGCTTGGTATCTCCATTTGGATATCTGATAGACCTCTCAAAACCAAACTGATTTTACCCTCCAAAGCCCATTCTTCCTATAGTCTGTCCCATCTCAATAAATAGCAGCTCCCTTCTAGTAGCCCAGGCCAAAACCCTTAGAGTCATACTTGACTGTCATCTTTCTCTTTCTTCCCACATTCAGCCTGTTGGCAAATCTTGTTGGCTTTACCTTCAGAATGTATCTAGAATTGGTCATATGCCACTATCCCTCCCGCTTTCACCTTCTCCAAGCCGTCATATCTCACCTGAATGATTGCCATGGCCTAATTCTTTTTTCCCCTGCTTTTGTCTTTGCTTTCCTATAGCCTGTTCTCAACACAGCAGCTAGAGGGACCCTATTAAAAGTAAGTTTTTCACTCAGAGGCTTTATGCTTACCTACAAGGCCCTACATAATTGAAACCCCCACTTACCTCTCTGGCTTCATCTTCTGTTTTCCCCTGTGTTTACTTTTAGTCACAAATGGCTCCTTGCTCTTCTCCAAAAACCAGCTATGTTCCTGCCTCAGGGACTTTGCTTTCCCCTCATATCTACAAAGCTTCCTCCCTCACTTCCCTCTGGTCTTTGCTAAAGTTCATTTTCTCCAGTACTCCCTATCTCCTTTCCTTTCAAACTCTGGTTCCCAGAGGTCTCCTTAGTTTGGGTACTTCTCTTATCCCACCCACTCAGATGGAGCACTAAAGCTATTCCTCTCCCTCCTGTTTGTCTTTAAGTTTATAGTTGTAGAGTCCCTTCAGTTAAAAAAGCAGTTTGAAAACTGCTTGTCTGTGAGGTTAGAAATAAAAAACAGAGATTAGCAGCTGTTTATGGAGAGGTCATTAAGGACTTAGAAATCACAGCAAGGGCACACTTACCCTTTCCATTTTGTGGATCACAGGCATGGTCCCTATTTTACTGTCTTGGGGCTGGAGCCCTTTTGGAATTGCTATTCTGATGAACACAATGCTCCTATTCCTGTCAAGCCTTCCAGCGAGTACTGTGGCTCAGGTGTCAGCATTTTGTCTTCCTTCAACATAGTATATCTTGGTATTCTGACAGTTCCCTTGGGATCTCTTCCACAGTAGGCCCTGCCCAGTGAGTGGAGGAGGCTCAGTTGGTGCTGGTAGCAGTATTGGGATCCATGTATCAAAAGCAGTTAAAGGTTACCTATAATGGAGAGAGTGTGTTGATTCTACTGTAAAATGTTCCAGACCCTAAAGAAAAGGGCAAACAGATCACATACAGTGGCAGTCTCCCTGGATCGCAAGTTCAAGGCTTCATCAGTGTCTTACCTGTTGAAGTTATCGTTAGTAAAGCCTGGAATGGTGCTTTTTTTGATATGCCGTTTTTAAAACCCAGTGCATTATTTCTAATGAATTTTTAACAAACAGGTATTCTATGAGTATATTCTTCTGGCCTTGGCTCTTTTCCTAGATAAGCTGATTTTCTACATGACAAATGAATAGATAAATTATATAATTTCAGATAGTGGCAATAGTGCTATGTAGAAGATTAATGTCTTAATAATAACAAACACTTGGGTTGTTTCTGATTTTTCCCTTTTTAAACATTGGAGAACAAATATCCTTATACTTATGCAAATGTGTGATGTTTGTATTGCATAGATCTGAAAGATGGAATTGCTGGATCATCTAATCATAGAATCAGAATTTTAATAAATATTGACAAATTGGTCCCCAAAGTGTCTATACTAATAAATATAATTGAAAGCAGTACTATGTTTCAGTTTTGCAGTAAATAAAATACTTATTTTTCAGTCACAGTAGCAGTATTGTATACATTCTGTTTATTTAAAAAAATTAACATAAGGCTAAAAATCTTCATGCTTTCACCAGTTTACAAATTTTGCCTTTCTTAAAAGTCTTAAAAACTCATGCCCCCTTGTTTTCATTTTTATTTCCCTATGGTTGAATATCTTGAGGTTTTGACCATTTATATTTTTCTGGGTTTTTTTTTTTTTTGATAGCACAACAAAGACTGTTAGTTACCTTCTATAATCCATTCTTCTTTCATCTTTAGTAATGGGAACCCCAGCTTTTAGCCAAGCCCATTGCTGCTCATCTGGAAGACTACATTCCTTGGTCTCCTAAGAGCTAAGTACAACCATGTGAGTTTTAGCTGATGATACATAAGCAGAAGTGTCTGGTGTGATTTTTCTGAAGTCTCCTTAAAGGGAGAAGGCACTCTCTTCCTCATTCCTCACCCATCCAGTATTGGAACACAGATAGAGTGACAGAGCTCTAACATAGGCTGGCTGTCCTAGGAAACCAGAACTATCTTTGTAGCTCCGTGAGCCGGAAAACCTGGGCCTCTGAGCGTTTGTTGGAGTCACTGCTCCAACTTTCAACTTCTTTTGCACGAGAGAGAAATTTAATTTCTGTCTTGTTTAATCACTCTTTTTTTTGGTTTTTCTGTTACATGTGGCATAACAAATACTTGTCTTATTTATTTATAGGAGTTCTTTGTGTCCTAGATGCTCATCTTTAATATAAAAATGGCACATTTTTCTCGTCTGTTGAAGTCCTCTCCCTTTGTAATAGTTTTGAATTTTTTTTATCTCAAATTTATCTTTCTTTGCTTTTAGGGCTTTTGATTTTGCTGACTTTTTAAAAAAACTATTTAATGGACATTTTTCCTGACCTGAAGATCTAAACATAGAGTCTTATATTTTCTTATACTTTTATAGAAAATTTAAGTCTTTAATTCATATGGAATTTATTTTTATGCATAGTGGAAGAGAGGAATCTTGTTCAGTTGGCCATTTATTTGGAATAATAATGTTTATAACAAATGACATGTCAAATTATCACTTAATAAATTCTCATATATACATAGATCGGTTTTAAAACTCTGTTTAGTTTCATTGATCTTTGGTTTTTTGCCAATAATATACTTTTACTTACTGTAGCTTTTTTTTTTTTAATGTTTTTATTTTATTTCTAGGAGAGAGAGAGAGAGAGAGAGAGACAGCGTGAGCAGGGGAGGGTCAGAGAGAGAGGGAGTCACAGACCGAAACAGGCTCCAGGCTCTGAGCTGGCAGTCAGCGCAGAGCCCGAGGCGGGGCTCGAACCCAGGAACCGCAAGATCATGACCTAAGTGAAAGTCGGACGCTTAACCGACTAAGCCACCCAGGCGCCCCTTACTTACTGTAGCTTTATAATGTGATTTTTGGTGAGTCAAGGTCTTCTTTCTTTGTTCTCTTTTAGAAATGAAAGGTTAAATGGCTATAGCACAATATTTGGAAAACATGTGTAAGGTGAGGAGTATAACAATACAATGAACATTTGCTACCCATTGCTCAGTTTAAGGGGCATATATTGCTATTACTTTTCTTTGTCTCCCGGCCCTAAAGTTGTCTTAACTCTTGCACATTGTCTCTTCTGTGCGAAATCTTAGAATTAGATTCCTAATTGATCTTAGAATTAATTCATATCATTGAAGGCAGTAATAGTGTCTTTATTAATAATTGCTTTTTGAAAAATAATAAACTATTTAAATACTTTTACTATTTAAAAACAACAAGTTGATGTGATTTGAACAGTGGTTAGGAGATACTAGTTGAATATGATTATGATCTCTAGTAGTTGTCAGTTGTTAGTTTAGTATCTATTTTTGTGGCTTTTGATCATTACACTGTTTTTATTGTTTTATTGAGATATAATTGACATATAACACCATATTAGTTTCAGGTGTACAACAGAGTGACTCAGTATACATATATATTGTAAATGATCACCGCAATGTCTATTTAACATCCATTACCACACAGTTACAATTTTTTCTTGTGATAAGTACTTTTAAGATTTAGTTTCATCAAAAAAAAAAAGGATTTAGTTTCATCAACTTTCAAATATAAAATACAATATTATTAACTGTGGTCACCATGCTGCACATTATATCCCCAAAACTTATTTATTTTATGACTAGAAGCCTGTACCTTTTGTCTACCTTCACCCATTTTGTTCACCCCCTACCATCTACCTCTGTCAAACCCCGGTCTGTTCTTTGTATCTGTGAGTTTAGGTTTTGTTTTTTAGATCTCACATAAGTGAGATTACACAGTATTTGTCTTTCTAACTTACTTTGCTTAGCATAATGCCTTTAATGACCATCCATATTGTCACAGGATTTCTTTCTTTTTATGACTGAATAATTCCATTGTGTTTGTGTGTGTGTGTGTGTGTGTGTGTGTACACACATAGTCTCTATCCATTTATCCATTGATTGACACTTGGGTTGTTTCCATGTCTTGGTTTTTTGTAAATAATATGAACGTGGGGGTGTAGATATCTTGTTGAGTTAGTGTCTTTGTTGCCTTCAGACAAATACCCAGAAGTTGTATTGCTGGGTAATTTAGTAGTTATATTTGTAAATTTTTGAAGAATCTCTGTACTGTTTTTCACAGTGGCTGTACCAATTTACTTTCCCACCAAAGGTGCACAAGTGTTCCCTTTTTCCAATCCTCACCAGTGGTTGTTATTTCTTGTTTTGATAATAGCCATTCTAACAGGTGTGAAGTGATAACTCATTGTGATTTTGATTTGATTTGCGTTCTCCTGATAATTAGTGATGTTTAGCACCTTTTCATGTACCTGTTGTCAAAGAACGGGTTGCCTCTTGTTTTCTTCTAGGAGTTTTATGGTTTCAGGTCTTACATTTCAAGCTTTAATCCATTTTCAGTTGATTTTTGTGTATGGTGTAAGATACTGATCCAGTTTCACTCTTTGTGTGTGGTTATTGACTTTTCCCATCACCATTTATTGAAGAGATGGTTATTTCCCCCATTGTTTGTTCTGGACTCCTTTGTCTAAATTAATTGACCCTATATGGGTTTATTTCTGAGCTCTATTCTATTCCATTAATTTATGTGTCTGTTTTTACTTAATACCACACTATTTTGACTACTGTAGCTTTGTAATATAGTTTCAAATCACAGAGTAATGCCTCCTGATTTTTCTTGTTGCTCAAAATTGTTTTGGCTATTCACAATCTTTTATGGCTCCATGCAAATTTTGGAATTGAAAAATGCCATTGGAATTTTGGTAGAAATTGCATTGAGTTTGTAGATTGGGTAGTTATGGATGTTTTGACAATATTAAGTCTACTAATATATGAACATAGAATATTTTTACGTTATTTATTTGTGTCTTCAGTTTCTTTCATCAGTATCTTCCATTATAGTGTACAAGTCTTTAACCTCCTTGGTTAAATTAATTCCCAAGTATTTTATTCTTTTTTTCTTTAAGACAAAGTAATTGTAAATGGTACCTTCTTTTTAAGTTTATTTGAGAGAGAGAAAGTGCAGATGGGAGGGGCAGAGAGAGAGAGAGGGAATCTTAGGCAGGCTCCACATGGAGCTGCATGTGGGGCACAAACTCACAAACGGTGAGATCATGACCTGACCTAAGACAGTGGCTTAACCGACTGAGCCACCTAGGCGTCCCAGGATTGTTTTCTTAATTCTCTTTCTAATAGTTTATTATTAGCATATAGAAACACAACTGAATTTTCTCACTTGATTTTTGTATCCTGCAACTTTAAAACTGAGTTCATTTATTATAAGAGTTTTTTTTGTGACGGTTTAGAGGTTTTTTTTTTATATATATATGATAATGTCATTTGCAAGCAGTTTTACTTCTTTCTTTCTGATTTGAGTGCCTTTTAGAACTTTTTTTTTCTTACCTAATTGCCCTGGCTGAGCTTTCCAGTACTGTGAAGAATAAATGTGAGAAGAGTGGGCATCCTGTCTTCTTCCTATTCTTAAAGGAAAAACTTTCTTCAGCTTTTTAACCACTAAGTATAATGTTAGCTGTGGGTTTGCCATACATGAGCTTTCTTTTGTTGAGGTACATCCCCATCTATACCCACTTTTTTGAGTTTTTATCATGAATGGATGCTGTATTTTGTCAAATACTTTATCTGCATTTTGAGGTGCATCATAAGGTGCAGATGATTATAAGATTTTTATCCTTTATTTTGTCAATATGGTATATCACAGTGGTTGATTTGTGGATGTTGAACCATCCTTGTGTCCTTGTAAAAGATCCCACTTAATCAAGGTATATGATCCTTTTGTTGTATTGTTGAATTTGGTTTGCTGTTTTGTGAGGATTTTTTGCATCTATATTTATCAGGGATGTTGGCCTATAACTTTCTTTTCTTGTAAGATCCTTATCTAGTTTTGGTGTCCAGGTAATGCTCTCTTTGTAAAATGAATTTAGAAGCCTTTCTTTCCCTTGTGTTTTTTTGGAAGATTTTCAGAAGGACCATTATGCTGTTTTTAATTGTTGTTTCTTAGTTTGTACTCATAATTGGTTATTGCTTAAAAGTGGAACATGTGTGAAACAGATGTCAAAACATCATAAATTAATGAGCATAAAAACTGATAATTCTGAAAAACTATTTCAAGATGTCCCTTATGGAATACATAAACTGCATTCATCTGATCAAAATTTTTATAAAACATCAAGGTGTCTCGAATACTAAACAAACTACATGATTAAAGGAAGCTGGGTAAGAATATAAGGGAATTTTCTGTTCTGACTTTGCAGTTCTTCTGGAAATCTATGATTATTTCAAAATAAATGTTTTTGTTCTTTTTAAAAAATCATTATAAATATAGAAACAGTAACCAGGCATGCCTTATGTTTAGAGTTATACATGTATTCATACATGCATATAACTGGCATTTGCTATTTCCTATTCTTAAGGTCACCCGAGAGAAAATAATTTTGGATTGGTTCACTAAATATAAATAGCAAAGTAAAGACATGCTATTAAATCTCATGAAATACAGAAGGGATCTAATCAAATTAAGATGGATTGTCAATTGAAAGACTCCATGTTGTATTAAATAAGGAAGAAGTTTGCTTTAAAAATTTTCAACTTAACTATACAATGGTATTGTAGACAGCTGGATATTTATTTTATTATAATTGATCATCCTCTGGTTAGGTATTTAAAATTCTTGGGGTGCCTGCGTGGCTCAGTCGGTTAAGCGTCTGGCTTCAGCTTAGGTCATGATCTCGTGGTTTGTGGGTTCGAGCCCCGCATCGGGCTCTGTGCTGATAGCTAGCTCAGAGCCTGGAGCCTGTCTTCAGATTCTGTGTCTCCCTCTCTTTCTGTCCCTCTTCTGCTCATGCTGTCTCTCTCTCTCTCCAAAAATTAAGAAAAAACAAAATTTTTTCTTATGTATGGTGTGAGAAAATGATCTAGTTTCATTCTTCTGCATGTATCTGTCCAGTTCTCCCAACACCATCTGTTAAAGNTACTGATGGGTGTCTGGGGGGAGGGGGGAGATGGGCATGGAGGAGAGCACTTGTGGGGATGAGCACTGGGTGTTATATGGAAACCAACTTGACAATAAACTACTTGTAAAAAAAATTTTGTTTTAAATAAAATTCTTAAAGAGAAAAATTTAAGCAATTGAAAATGTGAAAAAGGAAAAAATGTGGGGTTATTCTACCCAATTTGGCTTTTCATTTATTGGTAATAAAAAGCTAGAATGTGCTGTTTGCTGAGAACTTCTCTCAGAGAGTAGCATAAAACCATCTCTCCTACACTGACATTTAGAAACAACTAGGAGTGCTTTGGTGGCTCGGTTGGTTGAGCATCTGATTCTTGATTTTGGCTCTGTTAAGATCCTAGGGTCATGGGATTGAGCATGAAACCTGCTTGAGATTCTCTCTCCTTTTGCCTCTCTCTCTGTCTCTCTCTAAAATTAATTTAAAAACTAAACCTTTGACTTATGGAAGAATCTCAAGTATCAGTTTTAAAAATCCATTTGTTTTGGATGCTATAATACAAAAGAGATTTCAGCCTATGTTTCAATATACTTTTGGTGCTAAGTCCCCATCTTTAATTTAATACATTTGGTTAGAAATCCATCTTTCAATTTTTTGATAATTTCATTGGACAACATACGTTTTCTTTACATGATAAAACAGTTCATCAGTGAGTAGAAGTCAAAATTTATCTTTAGATAGTATCAGTATAATTAAAAACTTTGCCATGTGAACTTTATAACATCTTTAATAATATGTTGACCTAAAATAGAAAATTTTACTTAAATTTGCCTTGTCATGTGTCATACAAAATTTTTTAAATGCCTAAGATTTGCAATATTACTTTTTAAAAATTTTTTAATATTTATTTTTAAGAGAGAGAGACTGAGTGCGAGTGTGGGAGAGGCGGGGGTGAGGGCGGCTGGGGAGACACAGAATCTGAAGCAGACTCCAGCTTCTGAGCTGTCAGCACAGAGCCCAATGTGGGGCTCAAACTCACAAACCGTGAGATCATGACCTGAGCTGAAGTCGGGCACTTAACCGACTGAGCCACCCAGGTGCCCCTGCAATATTACTTTTTAAAGCTTATTGGTCAAAAAAGGTTGGGAAATACTGATCTGCACTGAAATTGTGCTTTTTGATATCAGCTTGGGTCTGGATCCAGAGTGGCCAGACTGGAAAAGACATATACCATCATCACAGTGTAGGGACAGGACGTATCATATGATGAGGCCCTTTAACTGAAGAGTACAACATTGCTACTCACTTTCAAAAGGGTACTAATTTTCCCCTTTCAATCCATGTTGTTGCTTTGGTCTCAAGAGTGGGCAGTTGGGCACTCTTCATTATAATCAAAGATTAGAATGTTCTAAAGATTCTGGGCAGCTAAAAACCATGGTAAGTATTCACTTACATATGATACAGGTTTTTGGGCTACACATTTAATGAAGAGAAAGACCAAGTGAAGGAAGGAAGTAGAGTATTATGAAAGCAAGAGCTGGAAAAAATAGAAGATGAAATTGTATGAGTAGAATCAAGGAAGAATCATATATGCTTGCATGTCAGAGAAATTTATTAATTTTAAGGAATAAATATCCAGTTAAAGATATACAAGTAAAAAGGCTGTTTATAGTAAAAGTATACAGGGAATATATCAGTTCACTCTAATATTATTAAGTACAACCAGCTATCATGGAAATGAAACATGCTTCTTTCTCTTTTTGTCTGTATTATGTCTTCTCTACTTAACACCCGTTTGTCCTGTCATGTTGCCTACCTGGATGTCTCCAAACAGTGGCTTAGTCATCAAATCTAGGACCTTTAAAACCTAGAGCTCTCAGCTAATGACAGTGTTTCAGTGCTTCAGTTCAAGTTACCAGGAGAGAAAATTCTGGAGAAAATTGCCAGAGATGGCAATTCTGTCCATCACATACTTTAGAATTCCTGGTTACATTCCTGCTACCATTTCTTCTGTTTCCTTGGCCAAGACCTAGACTAGGAAAAAGTCATCTTTTATAACCAGTGGTGTTCTCTGTCTCTGATTTGTTATAAAGTTGTCTCTCAGTACTAGGGCATTTGTGATAGGGACCAGGAATGCTGTCTTAGGTTGAAAGCATATGCTAAACCTTTTCATCGGATAAGACATAAGATTAAGCTGAACAGTTATCAGAAATAATCAATCCCTCCTTAAACTGGTTATAAAAGATGACTTTTTAGTCTAGGTCTTAGCCAAGGAAACGAAAAGTAGTAACATTGGCAATTGCCTCCCCCCTTCTTCCTTCTCTTTCTCATTAAGTGCCTCCTCTGTGCCAGGCATTGAGAGACAGTCATGAACAGGCAATAAGGTCCTTGCTTTTGTGGAGGGTACATTCTATTGTAGGGATAATACACTATATGTAAACAATAAATAAAATAGTTCCAGGTAATGATAGGTGCTATATACAAACAGGAAACCGGATGGTAGAGAGTAATGAGGTGAGCTTGGTCAGGAGAGAGGAGCAGGCTGTTAGAGGAACTGAAAAAAGGCCAGGGAGAAAGCAGTGCAAGGTCAAGTTAGAGAAATGGTAGGCAAATTCTGGAGCTATATTAGGCTGTGGTAGAAGAGTTTAGATTTGTTCAAAATGGAGCATTTGAAACAGGAGAATGATTCACCCTGTTATTTATCACTCTGGTTTGGAAAATGACTGGAGTATGGAAAGGCAAGAATGGAAACAACCCAGGTAAAAGGTCGTGACAGTAGTGCAGTTGAGAGATGATCATTTGGGCCAGGTTCTAGCAATGAGAAAGTCAAAACTGAGAGAGATTTTGGAGACAGGTTGACAGACCTTACTGAGTGAGTTTATATTCTAGATATGGCCTGTATTAATGGCAGATAGCCATTCTACTTTTATAGACTTCTAAACACCTATCAAGGTACCTGTAAAATCCCTCCAATAAGGTATTCTGGTTGCGTATGTACTGACTGTGAGGTTGTCTGTCTATCCAATAAGTAATTAATAGCAAATCTTTGCTAGGCCTCATCTGCAGAATACAGGAATCCCTCAGTCACACATGTAGAATATCAGCTGAATAAAGAACTTTAAGAATGTCTCAGGGGGTCTCAGGGTACCTAAGGCCAAGTGACAAGTCTATGAGGTAGGTTTGGTGGCTTCTATCACCCTAGACTTGGACTCATCAGTTCAGTCTGACATATCACATGTATGACAGCCAATAAAGTCATGAATAACCTCACTTGCTCTACTATAGCAGATAGCTCTTTATTCACAACACTCTTGCTGTCAAATTTCCAACTCTGTGCTCAACCTCCATACCTACTTTTGGACTTTTGGTTTGGACTCCTATCGTGTCTCTCTTTGGCTTCTTGCAGTTGAGTCATGCTCTCAATTCTGCTTTCCTGTCTGATCTCAGTATTTGCCTTCCCAGCTTTCCCATTCCCACCCCGACAACACTCCTTTCATAATACTGAATGAAAAAAGTTTTCTGCTAAAATCCTAACCACAGAACCCCACTAGAGGTAGTGATTCAGACTTGTGCCTCAGGAGTGTTTTATTTAGGGACTCCTCTTGAGCCCACAAGGCTACAACCTTTTTTTTTTTTTTTGCCTGTCTTTTAGGCACATAGTGCTTTGTGAGCTCTTCAGTGAGCAAGCTCAGTGATTTACTAGATCGATGCAGAAATGAATTAACTTATTTGTGATAAGACCTCACCTAAGATATGCTAAGGGGATTGATTATTTAGAGGGGATCAGTGGAGCCACAAAATAAGATCCTGAGCTGTATCCAGTACAAAAACTAAGCAGTGGGGAAGCAGAGGTTTCTGTTGAAGGACACATGTGAGACCTAAAGGGATATATATAAAAAGTGAATGTTGTCAGCTCAAAAGAATCTGTATATCCTTTTTACCTGGAGATATTCCTTTGGGTTTTTGTCCTGTTCCCCTGCCCCAGTTGAAGTTTGGGGTACTCCACAGCGTCTGACAGTTTATACATTAAGAAAATATTTTGGGGTACCAGTGAATCAGTTGGGTAAGCATCTGTCTCTTGATTTTGGCTCATGTCATGATCTCAGGGTCATGGGATTCTGGCTCCTTGTTGGGTTTGGAGCCTGCTTAAGATTCTCTCCCTCTCCCTTAGCCACTCTCCTACTTGTTTTTGTGCATATTCTTCTCTCTCTCTCTCTCAAAACAAAAAAGAAAATATTGTTGAATCATCTTTTATACTGTGTACTGGCTACATGTTGGGAAGATGAGGATGTGTAAATTGCAGTGGCTTTCTGACTCCTCTCTGCTTCATCCCTGATTTATCACACTGCCACCTGAATCCTTTCATCTTCTTCCTGAGAAACTATAGCAGTGCTATAAATGCCTAATAAATACTTGGTGAATAAATGGAAATTACTTCCAAGTTTTTTCTTCTGTCCAGAGAATCTTTGCACTGTGTCATTGTATTTACGTGTTTTCCTCAAACCAAATCTCATATTTCACTGTTGTGTTAAATTTTTTTCTTGCCTTGATATTTGTAGCTCTTCCACATTTAGAGTCTTTTGCATTTTCCATTTCCCTCCTGTTGATTTAATCTCACAGGTCACTTGTTCTGAAAAATTATGCTTTATTTGTGGCATTATGGTGTGTCTGGTATATAATTCTATTTCTGGGTATGATCGCTTTTGTGAACATGCTTTTAATTATGTCTGAGTCAATTTTATTGTTGAACAAACTCATTTTCTTAATTATGCTTATAAAGTTTGGTAATACACTTACAGTAATATACTTATAATTTGGTAATACAGTCTGAGGTTCAGATAGGTAGCATTAATATTATTCATTGGTTTTATGAATCTGACTTTAAATTTTACTACATTAACTTTATCTGTTATGATTTTCTTTTATGTGGCTATTTTGTGTGTCACAATTTCATCACTCACTAATAAATCTATTAGGTTTTCAAGCTTTCTAAAAAATCAAGTTGGGGCTAAAAAATAACCTTGTTTTTTTCCTAGTCAGGTTACTCCAGTAACTTCAGTGTTCTATATGTTTATCTTCTTCCTTCCATTCTTCCTTCCGTTCTTCCTGTCTTCTTAATGCCTACCAAGATTTCAAGACCATTCTTTTCTTAGAAATTGAGTAATCTGGGAGTATGGCAGGGACTCAGTTACTGACTACCCCAGCTTTGCTAGTCTTATAATGGATATGGTATAGGACAGAGGGGCTTTGATGTTCAAGAAACCTAGGCCCAGATCAGTTTTTCCATTTTAATTTCTCTTAGCCTCTCTCTCCTCACCTGTGGAATGGAGATAACATTAATCTCAATGTTGGCATAACATTAGATAATGCCTTTAAGTGCTCAGCACAATACCTGGCATATATGTATTTTATTTTTTTTTATTTTTTTATTTTTATTTTTTTACAAATAGTTTATTGGCAAATTAGTTTCCACATAACACCCAGTGCTCATCCCCACAAGTGTCCTCCTATGCCCCTCCCCCCTCCCCCCCACANCATGTACGTACTTTAAAAACGATGATGTAATGATGGCAATCTTCCCTTTGAGAGCCCAGTATAAGAAGGGTCAGTCAGCATAGCAGCATGCCTCTGCCTTTACCCCAACCCTTCACACATACCTCTTCCTCTCATCTAAGGAATACAAGCCCAAGGTAAGAAGCCAAAGGGAGGAAGCATACCTAGTTCTTCCTTTCTTGCACTCCTTGTTTCCTGTTGTTAATGGTAGCATGAATTGCTGCAGAGGTGGTCTTATGCCTGATGTATATCCATTCCCTGATTCCACCAGCAGGGGCCTACAGAGAGATGGTCTTACTCTGAACTCACCAGTAAATTTTTCTTCAGGTGTATGGGCATTAAAATATACTTTTAGATGTTCTAAAAGATAAAGGTATGACCATGATAAAAAGTGGCTGAGACATGATAGAAAACAATATCAACAAAATTATCATTGTGGAGAAAAGGTCAAGAAACTAGGAGGCCAGGATATCAGATGGATTTTTTTCTATTTGGTGTTGAAATCAATTAGAGTATAACAGAAATAGTGTTGGAGTGACAATGAACTAAAAGCTAAACTCATCAAGGAATGAAAGGGAAATTTAAATACCATAATAAGGAATGCTAGTGGGTAATAGTGATGTATGACTCTGAACAGGGGATTTGGGGTCATGGATTTGGACTGGAAGTTGTAATGAGGAAAGGAAGGGCACTTACCAGGCCTCATGTCTGAAGGGCATGGAAGAGAAAAAGAGTCATCATCTAAGAGGGCTACAGGGAAAGCAGTGTCCTCAGAGGGAAAGCCCAGAGCCAAGTTTCAGTTTAAATAAGATAGCAAAGGAAGTTGAAGAAAGCTTCCAAGAAGAGGTCCAGGATATGGGGATTTTGCTGCTCTCTACCTATGAGTCCCACAGGGCTCAGTGGAAGGGTTAGGATTTCAGGAGATAGACTAGAGCCTTAGGTTCCATCATCAGTTATTATCATCTGTCCCTTTCATACATCCTTAATTCCTTTGCACATCTCTCACTTCAGCAGTCTTGCTTGGCTAAACTACAGTGCTGATTAAATCTAATTCTTTGCCTGTTCCGTGCCTGTAAAACCATGCTGCTGAGCTTACATTAAATTAATGATCGTAACTTGAAGTGGACCCATAATGTTGCCTGGCAGTCATACTAGATTCCTAGTTCTGTTTCATCTCCTAAATGACTGTTGCATACCTTCAGTCTCATCATGTCTTTAATATCTCCTCACCACCCTTCAGTTTCAACTGATGACCATGCTTCCTATTTCAGAAAAGAAACAGGGAAAAAAAAAAAAGCCTTATACAAGCTTTTACCACCACAACTACCTACTACCTGGAATAGTATTCATATACTCTACTTTCTCTCCCATTCCTGTGAAAGAACCAGCCTATCTAAGGGCTTCTTAATTCTTTCATATCATTGTCTTATACATGAAAAAATATGCTTTTTATTGCTCTTATCTTCAAAATAATTCTCCTTGATACCACTTTTCCCTCTAACTATTGTCTTATTTCACTTACACTTCACAGTAAAGGTTGAAAAAGAGATGTCTATATTTTGTTGCTGGTTTTTCATCTCCCATTTCTTTTTTCTTTTCACCCAAGCCAAACAGATTTCTGCCCCACAGTTTCATCAAAACCGCTCTTGTCAATATTGCACTCTATGTTAACTAACTAAAATTTTAATTAAAAACACCCCACTCTCAACAGTTACTAGTGATGTCCGCATCTGTCCTCTCTCAATAATTATCTGACTTATTTGGATAGCAGAGTTAATCACTTTTTTTGGGAGCAGAGTTGATCACTCTCTTCCTTGAAACACCTTCTACACTTGGCTTCTAATATCAAATATCTAATATATCACTGTCAGAATTGTGCCTTACTTGCAACATATGCAGAAACATGTATGACCTGTGGAGACTTGTCTCACAAGCCTTCCCTCTCTGTCCACTTCTTTTGAGACTTCTCCCCTGACTCCTTGTTACTTCTCCAAACTAGAGCTGCACTTTCCAGTACTGTAGCCACTAGCTACATGTAGCTATTTAAATTAAATTTTCAGTTATTCAGTTGCCTTAGCCGTATTTCAAGTGCTCAATAACCACATGTGGATAGTAGCTACCTATTGAATGGCACAGATACATAAATATTTCATCATCACAGAAAGTTCCATTGCATAGTACTGCTCTGCGTGCTTGAGTAACCCAAGGCTCAGCCTTTGGATGTTTCTTTTTACAGAATTTTATAGAATCTTGTGGAATACAATTTACTGTAGAATGAACATTTGTATATATTTCTTTCTCTTTTCTTTCTATGTTCTCTCCCTTTATCATCTCTAGTCTCAAGGCTTTAAATATTACTCAAATTTGCATCAGCCCAAATCTCTCCCCTATTGATTCTCCAACAGCATTTTGCATATCTGTACTTGAGTGTCAACAGACATCTCAAAAGTAACATCCTAAACTGAACTGCTAACCTTCCTTGCCACCACCTCTCCTACTGGCAAATCTGTGCTTCCTGCAGTCTTCCTTGTCTCAGAATGCCCATTCTCTTCTTCCAGTTGTTCAAGCAAAAACAAAACAAACAAAAGTTGTTAAAAATCAACCCATAAATTCCTCTTGACCTCCCTCTTTTTCACAAAGCCCACATAATCTGTCCCGTTAACTCTTATTTCAGATTCTATCCAGAATCTGACTACTTCTCACACTTCCCCTGCTACCACCTGATCCAAACCAGCATTATGTTTTGCCTGGGTTATTCCACGCGTATTTGACCCCTTTTTGGGGTCCCTGCTTTCTCTTGTCTCCTGTAGTTTACTCTCATCATAGTAACTAGAATGATCTTGTTGAAAAGTAATTCACATCAGGGCGCCTGGCTGGCTCAATCGGTTGGGCTACCGACTTCAGCTCAGGTCATGATTTCATGACCTATGGGTCTGTGGGTTTGAGCCCCGTGTCAGGCTCTGTGTTGACAGCTCAGAGCCTGGAGCCTGCTTCAGATTCTGTGACTTCCTATCTCTCTTTTTCTCCCCCTCCCCACCTTGTGTTATCAAAAATAAACATTAAAAAAAATAAAGTAATTCAGATCACGTAATGTTTTGCTCAGAGTTCTTCAGTAGCTCTGGATCTCACCCAGCAAGAGTCCAAGTCTAGTCACAGTGGCATTCTCATTCTTGTTAAAACAGTTAAGATGTGCTCCTACCTCAGAGCACAGAGCTGTTATAGTTGGTTTTCCTCCACCGCCTTTTTCCCCAGCTCATCTCCACACATACTTTTTCCATCTTGCTACTGGCTTATTGAAGAGATCAGGCCAACTGTCTTATAAAATGATCCATAGCGTGAATTTCTTTGTTTCCTTATGGTAGTAACATATTTTGCTCCTGTCCATATTTCCTGTAACTGGACATTAGATCTAAAAAGTTGGTTAAAGCTAAATATTTTCGGCAAGAGAACTCCGTAAGTAATACTTTTCACGTTGCATCATACTGAGAGCGGTACATACTATCTGATTATCCGCAGTTAGTGATGCTGTGTTTAACTAGGGTGTTACATGGTGACTTTCACATCCCCCCATTATTAATTTACATTTTTATGTTTGTGATGAATATATAATCTGAAGGGTGAATGTTATGTTTCTTTAATCTTGTGATTTGAAGTATATCGTTTAGCTGTGAAACTTTTTTTTTTTCAAATAAAGTATTTTTTGGAGGTCCATTATATAAAACAGATGAAAGCAGAGCTATTCTGGTTGCAGTGGGAAATGCCTAGTATTGGCAGCTTCCAAGGGAACTCTGACCAGCATAGTTTTCAGTTTACAGAGCCTGCCTAAACACGAGGAAACTGAGGCCCAGAGAGGATACATGAAGTCTTAAGTCCACCTTGCATCTCACAAGAAAGGCTTAGTACACTGTCAGAGTATAATTTGGGGGGGGGGGGGGCTCTGTCACTTCCTTGGAAAGCTGTGGTTGTGGATTACCACTAGAATGGCACTTGGATTTTCCCTGGCAGTCCGCCCAGTTTTTAGTTGTCTGAGTGCTTGCTTTGACATTCTATCTGTTCTGCAGATGTGAGGATTTGAAATTACTTCATTTTTAGTGTGTGCTGGGTTGCAGTCTCCTTTTTGTGTTGTTGTTGTTTCCCTTTTGGAAAGTTTTTATCCACAAAGAATTTCAGTTTCAGACATTATTCATCTTATGTCTGGAACACTAAAATCTCATGAGCTCCCATATGTCTTATCTCTTTCTACCTTTAGAATATTCAGAATGCTGCCACAGCTAAAGTCAGTTTTATCATTTCATTGCTGCTTGCTTCATTTCTATACTTATTGTATAGGCTAATGTGCCTTAGTAGAGAATTCAATAAGTAAATTTGGTGTATCCACACAGTGTATATAAGATATATGGTGTATGCTTTTATTTTTATGGAAAGACGTTTCCCTATATTAAGTGGAAAAAGCAGGTAATAAACTATGATTCTTATTTTTGTTTTTAAAAAATTATATTCATGGGTCCCCTGGGTAGCTCAATCAGTTGAGCATCTGACTTTGACTCAGGTAATGGTCTCAAGGGTATGTGGGCTTTGTGCTGAAAGCTTGGAGATTGCTTCGGATTCCCTGTCTCCCTCTCTTTCTGCCTTTCTCCCACTTGCATGTGTGTGTTCTCTCTCTATCTCAAAAATAATGATTAAAAAATAAATAAACTCATTCATAAAAATCCTCATATCTGTGTGTGTGTGTATATATATATACATATACGGTGTGTATGTATGTGTATACACATACGTGTGTGTGTGTGTGTGTGTGTATATATATATATATATATATACACACACATATATACGGTTAAAGCCAAAAAAGGGCTTTTACAAATATGTTCACATTGATACTTTCTAGGTGTGATTTTTTTTTACTCTGTGTTAATTGCATGTGCATACTCTATTTTTGCAAGAGGTATGTTCTATTTCTACAGTCATTACTTTTATAAAGATTACAACTGTTTTTTAAAAAGTAGGCAGCAGGGGCACCTGGGTGGCTCAGTCAGTTAAGCGTCCGACTCTTGATTTTGGCTGAGGTCATGATCTCATAGTTGGTGGGATCAAGCTCCACATTCGGCTATGTACTGACAGTGCAGAGTCTGCTTGGGATTCTTTTCTCTGTCCCTCCCCCTCTGCCTCCCTCTCTCTTTCTCTCTCTCTCAAAAATAAAAAAAATTTAAAAAGTAAGCAACAATTTTGAACTGTCAAATCCAAATTGCATTGAAAGCAATTCCAAGCCCCCTCCCCAGCTTTCTTCCAGCCATGCCCTACTTTGGGATTTTTTTCCTATTCTCTTACCCATTCAAGCAGTTGTTTCTATTTATTTTTCTCCATGTTCCTGGTCATCTTCTAGAATTGCCCACTTGGCTCTGACAAATACCTCTGCTCACTTGTACCAAATTTAACTTGGCAGGGAAGGAAAGGATGATGTAAAAATTATGTTCTAAAAGGAACTATCCCTAGAATGTGATCTTCATCAGGGCTCAGGAGGGCCTCAGTAAACACCCACTGAATAAGTTGATCTATTCTTTTTGTCTCATTTATTTTATCCCATAAGTTCCTACAAGACAAGAGCTTTGTTTTCGGTAATGCCCTGAGCATTTGGGGTACTTAATATGCATTAATGAATAAAGTCTCTTATCCATAATTTACTTCATAAAAATGAATTTGAGATCTGTTCCCACCTTTGACCAGAACTTGCCTTGAAGCCTGTCTTCATAATCGACCCTGGAATAATACCAAACTCCTGATAGCCCCTCACACATCTCCGGCCACGGCCTGCCTTGCTCCCTTTGTCCACAAGGCACTTTTCCCTTTCTTCCTGTAGCCACAGCTGCTTGTAGTCTACCCTAGGACTGGGCCTGGCAGTATCCTCTCTGGGATGCCTTCCTTGATATAAAGGTTAGATATCGTCTTTCTCTGCCTGCTCATGATGTAAGCAGTTTGAAGCAAAATCACTGAATTCATATTTTCCTCATCTTGAAGAGTACCTGGCCCTCAAATGTTTATTAAATTGTGTTGAATATATGTTCTTCCAAAGTGTCAATGGATTTTTACTTATAGAATGTGATTTTATTTTTATATGATCCCCTCCAAAATAAGAAAAAGACTTAGAAAAGGAAAATATTTAAATTAATGTAAAAAAAAAATACTACCAACAAAGAGAACTATTGTTGATGTTTTTGAAAATTTAACAGTTTTTAAAAATTGTAAAATAGTAAAACTTTAACCTATAAATTTTCCTTTCAGAGCCACTACTCACGGAAATCAGTAGATTTGCAGTTCACATGCATTAAAAATTATAGCCAGTTTATTATGCTTCTTTCTACAATAAAAGTTTTTAAGTAAAACACAGCTATTTCCTAATTCAAAACAGGAAAAAAAAATTGTTTTTCCTCCTGTTCCCTAGACCCCAGAGCCATCTTCTGTCCTGTTTTTCCAGAAGAGAACATCAAATGCCAGTGAAGGAAACAACTTGACCATCTTACTGAGCTGGTTAGTACAGAAGCAAAGCTGGGATGAGGAGCTCCTGATCATTGACGTGGCACTTTTCCCCTCAGTCATATTTCCTTTTCTCTACTGGAGTAAAAATAAAGGTATATTTTTAAGCACTTTGTAATTCCCATTTGCTCAGAATAGACCCTCTGCTGAGACACTCTTATTTTACTTTTAGTCTTATTATTAAGATAAACTTAAAGCTTTAATTTTCTTTCAGATTCATGTATACAGTTTCTTTTAGCATCAGAAAAATCTTCTCTTCTGAAAGATTTCCTAATGTATTTTCTCCCCTATTTTTGAAGTGAACATAACAAATAAAATATTCAGGTCTCTTTTTTTTTTTTTTTTTAATCTTAAGAGTAGATCAGTGGTATATGTTTTTGTATTCCTCTAAATTGTTCTCTTGGGATCAGTTTCCATACTGAGTCATCCACCAAATAGTGCCTGTGTTTTCTAGGCCAACTGATAGTTTTATTATTTCTAAATGACTCATTACTTCTGAATCATCGCACCTAGTGTATTCTGTTAAACAAAAAGTTCTTAAGTATTTTTCTATAATTTTTTTCCTCTTCTGCATCTTCACATGTCCCATCTAAATGGCATGGATATTCAACCAATTTTTTTGTGTGTCTGTGATTTCTGTTGATCATTTTCTTGAACCCTTTCAGTAGTTGAGATAAGCAGTGGAAGTTCTGTACCTCATACTCTCTGCTGCAGATGTTTCCTGAAATAGAACACATAAATAGCAACGTAAAAAATATGTGTAACACCATTCTGTTTTCCATCATTACATTTATGTTTTTAAGGTTTTAACTTCCCTAATTTTTCCATGAAATTAGGGAGAAACACCTGTAAAAGAAAAGCTCTGTTTGCACACATAATCTTTGGAATTGAGCGTGTTGGAAGAAAGAAATACTTTTATCCCTTGACTTCTGTTTTCTGGGCTGGTTTTTGTCCTGTCCTTTAAAAATTCATTCTCTGTCTCCTTCCTTGCTTCCTTCTCCCCGCTGTACATGGCAGCCTTCCTCAGAGTTGTGCTTTTGGCCCTATTCTCCCTGGGTACCTGGTCAGTGTTGTCCATCTTGTGGCTTTAAAACCACAAAGTCTGGTGCTTTTCCCAAATCTTTATTTCAGCCCCAGTCTCTTCACGGCCAGGTATATCCATCTACATGAGAAACATCTTCTGGATGCTCCACCCGCACCACCATGCCTGAAGCTGCATTCGTCTCCCCTGTACCTTACACGCACCTCACCACCTCATCTTCACATCTTTCTCAAACTCTTATGTAATTTTAAAAATTTTTTATCAAATGTTATATATTATTTCTCATATTGAAGTGTCAGCGGTTAAAAGAGTTAAGTATCAGTTTCCTCTCCCAAGCTGGCCCACTCCTCAGAGATAACCACTGTGAATTTTTTCTTAACTACTGTTTTCATTATTTGCCTCCATATTTATAAATACATATATTGCACATTTGTCATTCAGTTATTTTACACATTAGGTCTTGTGTTCCTACTATAAGTTTTAGTTCTCTCACTCCTTTTTCATCACATTAACAAAATAAAGGGTAAAAGTTGTGATCATCTCAATAAATGCAGAATAATAAGTATTTGCCAAAAGTAAATAACCATGCGAAATTTTTTTTTAAACTCAAAAATTAAAAATAGAAGAGAACTTTCTCAATCTGATAGAATACCTATTGGCAGCTATAATACCTAATAGTAAAAGAATACTTTTCCCTAAGATCAGGTATACAGCAAGGATTTCTGAACCACCCACTTCTATTCAGTATTGTTCTGGAGATCCTAGCCAGTTTAGTAGACAGTAAGACAGTAAATATATAAAGGAAAAATAAAACAATCTGTATTCTCAGACAACATGATTGTCTATGTAGAACATCCCAGGGCATTTACCCAAAAAATACTGTAATAAGTAGATTTAATGAAGTGGCAAGTGACAAGATCAATATATATAAATCAACTGTGTTTCTACCTACCAGCACAAACAAATGGAAAATGAAATTAAAATAATAGTATCATTTGCATTAGCATCAAAAATATGAAATACCAGAATAAACTTAATGAAAGGCCTATAAACATTGCTGAAGGAAATTAAAGAGCACCTAAATCATTGGAGAGCTGTGTTGTATTCATGGATTACATAGATTGGAGACTTGATATTAAGATCTCTGTTGTCAACACATGGAGATTTAGAGTCAATGAAACTTCAGTCAGTATCCTAGCAGGTTTTCTTTGTGAAGATTGGCTAGTTGATTTCAAAATTGATATGAAAGTACAAAGGACCTATAATAGTCAAAACAATTCTGAAAAAGAAAAAAGAAAACTGAGGATCTACATTATTACAGTTGACCCTAGAACCACATGGGAGTTAGGGGCACCAACCCTCCATGTGTTTGAAAATCAGGGTGTAACTTTTGATTCTCCAAAAACTTAACTACTAATAGCAGTCACTTTTTTTTTTTAATTTTTTGTTTTCTGAGAGAGAGAGAGAGAGACAGTGTGAGCAGGGGAGGGTCAGAGAGAGAGAGGGAGACACAGAATCCGAAACAGGCTAGCCTTCAGCACAGAGCCCAACGTGGGGCTTGAACCCACAAACTGTGAGGTCATGACCTGAGGCGAAGTCAGACACTTCACCGACTGAGCCACCCAGGCGCCTCTAGCAGTCACTTTTTATACAACATGCAATTTACCAGAGAGAAAAACTGCTCTCATAGAGATGATTAGTGTCACATGGACTTTCAAGTGAATGCTTGTAATATGTGAGCTCGTGGCAACAGCAACAGGAAATGACTACAGAATTATTACAGTACTACAGTATGTACTGTAGTTAATTTTATGCAGTTGTGATTTAATATTATGACTTTACTTTTGTTTCTTTTCTCTTGACTGGGAATGGTGCCGTGTATGATTTGTGTAAGTTTTGATAAATTTTAACATTTCCTAATTGATTTGCATGTATTTATGGTAGTAAATGATAAAGTAGACTGTATCTACATATATTTTATGCATTCGTGATCTACCTAACTTTTTCTTAGCTTTTTCAGTATTTCTAGGCTATGGAGTTCATCTGCAAGGTTTTTGAAATTGTCACAAAATATGAGAATTTTTTCCATTGTATTTTTTCCAAAAATCTGCATATTAAGTGGACCCGCATAGATCAAACCCATGTTGTTCAAGAGTCAAAGGTATTTTAAGACTTAGAAAAGTAAAATATTTAAGACAAAATGGAATTGGAGTATATAAAGACAAAAGAGTAGGGAATCCAGAAATAAGCCTATATATATAGGCTTTGTTTTTTAACAAAGACTCCAACCTGGGGACAGGCTTTGGTGGGGACAGGACAGTCTTTTGAACAAATGGTACTGTGTGACCTTCAAACTCAAAAGAAAAAATGATTCATTGGATTATTAGAAATTAGGATTAAGACCTCCTTTTCAAATGCTACTTCTAAGAAATTAAAAGCCAAAGACCAGGAGATAATACTTATAGCTAAAATATACAATGTACTTTTAGAACTCAATAATGAAAGACAACCTAAAAAAGTTGAATAAACACTTTATAAAATAATTTATATTCAAATTGTTAGCATATGAAAAAAATGCTCAATATCATTTGTCACCAGGGAAATGCAAATTAAATCCATAGTGAGATATCACTTCACACCCACTAAAATGGATAAAAGCAAATTAACCGACAAGTATCCAAAAGGATATAAAGACACTACAGCTCCCAAGTGTTGCTGATGAGACTGAATGGTAGAACCACTTTGGGAGACAGTTCTACATGCTTATATAAAATTAAACGTATACCTGTCATGACTCACTAATTCCACTGTTAATTACACAGAAAAAAAATGAGTGTATATCCACAAAGACTTTTACTTGAATGTTCATAGCAGCTTTAATTCACATTAACCCAAACCAAAATGACTCAAATATCCATCAACTGGTAGTAGAGGAGACAAATTTTGATGCAGCCGTACAGTAAAATACCTACTAAACAGTAAAAAAGAATATACAACTGATGCATGCAGTAACATGGCTGAATCTCAAAACCATTATGTTAAATGAGAGAAATCAAACCAAAAAGGATGTATATTGCCTGATTACATTTGTATGAATCAGATCAGTGATTATCAGATACTGCACATTAGGGAAAATGATTGGAAAGGGCATAGGGATACTTTTAGGATGGCATAGATGTTTTGTCTTTTAATAGGGCAGTGGTTACATGATTCTTATTAAATCTCATTGTACACATAATATGTACATTTTTAAATAAAGTTGATTTAAAATGAGAGGCTCTAAAAAGCTTCTAGAGGAAGCTCTTTGTGGGTAGCATTTGTCAATTCTTGGACTTTACTGTTAGGTAATGTGGTTAGATGGGATTTCTAATCTCTAGCAAAGGATTCTTCTTTTTTTTAATTGTACACTTTATTTTTTTTAATTTTTTCCCTTGGATTCATTTATTCTTTTTTATAGTTTCTTGTCATATTGGTTTCCATATAACACCCAGTGCTCATCCCAACAAGTGCCCTCCTCCATGCCTATCACCTCCCTTCCCCTCTCCTCCAGCCCCATCAGCCCTCAGTTTGTTCTCAGTATTCAAGAGTCTTTCATGGTTTGCCTCCCTCCCTCTCCCCACCTATTTTTTCCCCTTCTCCTCCCCCATGGTCCTCTGTTAAGTTTCTCCTGTTCCACTTATAAGTGAAAACATATGGTATCTGTCCTTCTCTGCCTGACTTATGTCACTCAGCGAAACACCCTTGATTTCCATCCATGTTGCTACACATGGCCAGATTTCATTCTTTCACATTGCCATGTAGTATTCCATTGTATAGATAAACTACATCTTTTTTTTTAATGTGTTTTTATTTATTTCTGAGAGAGAGATAGAGGCAGCATGAGCAGGGGGGCGGTCAGAGAGAGAAGGAGACTCAGAATCCGAAGACAGGCTCCAGGCACTGAGCTAGCTGTCACCACAGAGCCCGATGCGGGGCTCAAACCCGTGAACCGTGAGATCATGACCTGAGCCAAAGTCAGACGCTTAACCTACTCAGCCACCCAGGTGCCCCAAACCACATCTTCTTGATCCGTTCATCAGTTGATGGACACTTAGGCTCTTTCCATGATTTGACTATTGTTGAAAGTGTTGCTATGAACATTGGGGTACATGTGTCCCTACGCATCAGCACTCCTGTATCGCTTGAGTAAATTCCTAGCAGTGCTATTGCTGGGTCATAGGGGAGTTCTATTGTTAGTTTCCTGAGGAACCTCCACACTGTTTTCCAGAGGGGCTGCACCAGTTTACATTCCCACCAACAGTGTAAGAGGGTACCCATTTCTCCACATCCTAGCCAGCATCTGTAGTCTCCTGATTTGTTCATTTTAGCCACCGTGACTAGCGTGAGGTGGTATCTCGGTGTGGTTTTGATTTGTATTTCCCTGATGAGGAGGGATGCTGAGTATCGTTTCATATGTCTGTTGGCCATCTGGATGTCCTCTTTGGAGAAGTGTCTTTTCATATCTTCTGCCCTTTTCTTCACTGGATTATTTGTTTTCGGGTGTGGAGTTGGGTGAGTTCCCTATAGATTTTGGATATTAACCCTTTATCTGATATGTCATTTGCAACTATCTTTTCCCATTCCATCGCTTGCCTATTAGTTTTATGGATTGTTTCCTTTGCCATGCAGAAGCATTTATCTTGATGAGGTCCCAACAGTTCGTTTTTGCTCTTGATTCCCTTGCTTTGGGGATGTGTCAAGTAAGAAATTGCTGCGGTGGAGGTCAAGGAGGTTGTTTCTTGCTTTCTCCTATCTGCTTTGGGTCAATACCATACTGTCTTGATGATGACAGCTTTGTAGTAGAGGCTAAAGTCTGGGATGGTGATGCCTCCCATTTTGATTTTGTTCNGTTTTCTAGTTTTCATCATGCAGATTTCCCATATCTTTGGTTAGGTTTATTCCTAGGTATTTTATGGTTTTTGTGCAATTGTGAATGGGATCAGTTTCTTAATTCTCTTTCTATTGCTTCATTATTGGTGTATCAAAATGCAACTGATTTCTGTACATTGGTTTTGTACCCTGCAACTTGGCTGAATTCATGGATCAGTTCTAGTAGGCTTCTGGCGGAGTCTGTCAGGTTTTCTATGTAGAGTATCATGTCATCTGAGAAAAGTCAAAGTTTGACTTCTTCTTTGCCAATTCTGATGCCTTTTATTTCCTTTTGTTGTCCGATTGCTGGTGCTAAGACTTCCAGCACTATGTTAAACAACAGTGGTAAGAGTGGACATCCCTGTCGTGTTCCTGATCTCAGGGGGAAAGCTCTCAGTTTTTCCCCATTGAGGATGATGTTAGCTGAGGGCTTATCATAAATGGCTTTCATGATGTTTAAGTAAGTTCCTTCTATCCCAACTTTCTCGAAGGTCTTTATTAAGAAAGGATGCTGTAGGGGTGCCTGAGTGGCTCAGTCAGTTAAGCATCCGACTTCAGCTCAGGTCATGATCTCAAGGTTCGTGGGTTTGAGCCCTGCGTTGGGCTCTGTGCTGACAGCCAGCTCAGAGCCTGGAGCCTGTTTCATATTCTGTATCTCCCTCTCTCTCTGACCCTCCCCTGCTCACACTGTCTCTTGCTCGCTCTCTCTCGCTCTCTCCCTCTCTCTTTCTCGCTCGCTCCCTCTCTCTTAGAAAAAAAAATTAAGAAAAAAAGAGAAAGGATGCTGTATTTTGTCAAATGCTCTTTCTACACTGATCGACAGGATCATATGGTTTTTATCTTTTCTTTTGTTAATGTGATTTATCACATTGATTTTGTGAATATTTAACTAGCCCTGTAACCCAGGAATGAATCCCACTTGATCATGGTGGATAATTCTTTTTATATGCTGTTGAATTCAATTTGCAAGTATCTTGTTGAGGATTTTTGCATCCGTATTCTCAAGGATATTGGCCTGTAGTTCTCTTTTTTTGCTGGGTCTCTGTCTGGCTTGGGAATCAAAGTGATGCTGGCTTCATAGAATGAGTCTGGAAGTTTTCCTTCCATTTCTATTTTTTGGAATATGTTGAGAAGAATGGGTATTAACTCTGATATAAATGTCTGATAAAATTCCCCAGGGAAACCATCTGGCCCAGGGCTTTTATTTGTTGGGAGATTTTTGATAACTGAATCAATTTCTTCACTAGTTATGGGTCTGTTCAGATTTCCTATCTCTTCCTGTGTGAATTTTAGGGTGAGTGTGTGTTTAGGAATTTGTCCATTTCTTCTAAGTTGTCCAGTTTGTTGGCATAAAATTTTTCATAGTATTCCTGATAATTGCCTGCATTTCTGAGGGATTGGTTGTAATAAACCCATTTTCATTCATGATTTTGTCTGTTTGGGTGCTCTTTTTTCTTTTTGAGAAGCCTGGCTAGAGGTTTATTAATTTTGTTTATTTTTTGAAAAAACCAACTCTTGGTTTCATTGATCATTCAACTTTTTGGGGGTGTTCTATATTGTTTATTTCTGCCCTGATCTTTATTATTTCTCTTCTTCTGCTTTGTTTGGGGTACTCTTGTTGCTCTCCTTCTAGTTCCTTTAGGTGCGCCGTTAGATTATGTATTTGCGCTTTTTCTAATTTCTTGAAATAGGCCTGGAGTGCAATGTACTTTCCTCTTAGGACTGCTTTTGCTGCATCCCAAACAGTTTGGATTGTTGTATTTTCATTTTCATTTGTTTCCATATATTTTTTAATTTCTTCACTAATTGCCTGATTGACCCATTCGTTCTTTAGTACGGTATTCTTTAACCTCCATGTTTTTGGAGGTTTTCCAAACTTTTTCCTGTGATTGATTTCAAGTTTCATAGCATTGTGATCTGACAGTGTGCATGGTATGATCTCGATTCTTTTATCTTTATTGAGGGCTGCTTTATGTCCCAGTATGTGATCTATCTTGGAGAATGTGCCATGTGCACTTGAGAAGAAAGTGAATGTCATGGCCTCACAATGTAGAGTTCTAAATATACCTGTCAAGTTCATCTGGTCCGATATATCATTCAGGTCCATTGTTTCTTTAGTGTTTTTCTGTCTAGTTGATCTATCCGTTGTTGTAAGTGGAGTATTAAAGCCCCCTGCTATTAGTACATTCTTATCCAAGAGGTTGTCTGTTTGTGATTATTTTATATATTTGGGTGCTACCAAATTTGGGTCATAGACATTTATAATTGTTCTTCCTGATGGATAGACTCTGTAATTATTATATAATGCCCTGCTTCATCCCTTGTTACTGACTTAAAGTCCAGTTTGTCCGATTTAAGTATGGCTCCTCCACATTTACTCTGACTTCCAGTCACATGATCAAGATTTCTTCATCCCCTTACTTTCAATCTGGAGGTGTCCTCAGGTCTATAATGAGTCTCTTGTAGACAGCAAATAGATGGATTTTGTTTTTTTTATGCATTCTGCTACCCTATGTCTATTGATTGGAGCATTTAGTCCATTTACATTCAGTGTTATTATTGAAAAATATGTGTTTAGAGTCATTGTGTTCTCTGTAGGATTCATGCTTGTGGTGGTGTCTCTAGTATCTTGTGTTCCTTGCAACATTTCCCTCATAGAGTACCATCTATGAAATTAGGACCTCTTGTAGGGCTGGCTTAGTGAAATCCTTGAAATTCATTCAGTTTTTGTTTATTTGGGAAGACCTTTATGTCTCCTTCTATTCTGAATGACAGGTTTGCTGGATAGAGGATTCTTGGCTTCATATTTTTCCTATTCATCACATTGAAAATTTCCTGCCATTCCTTTCTGGCCTGCCAAGTTTTAGTAGATAGGTTTTTGACTACTCTGAATGGTCTCCCTTTGTATGTTAGGGCCCTTTTAACCCTAGCTGCTTTCAGAATTCTCTTTGTCCTTATATTTTGCCAGTTTCACTATGATGTGTTGTGCAGAAGATCAATTCAAGTTACATCTGAGGGGCGTTCTCTGTGCCTCTTGGATTTCAATGTCTGTTTCCTTCCCCAGAGTGGGGAAGTTCTCAGGTATAATTTGTTCAATTTCCCCTTCACTGCCTTTCTCTCTCTCTTCCTCTTCTGGAATTCCTATGATACAGATATTGTTTCGTTTGATTGTATCACTGTGTTCTCGAATTCTCCTTTTGTGCTCCTCAATCAATTTATTTCTCTTTTTCTCAGGTTCCTCTTTTTATATAATTGTGTCTTCTAATTCACCTATTCTCCTCTCTGCCTCTTCAGTCCATACATTGGCTGTCTCCATTTTATTATGCATCTCATTTATAGCATTTTTTAGTTCATCCAACTATTTTTAAGGTCCATAATCTTTGTAGCAATAGCATCTCTGGTGTCTTCCATGCCTTGTTCAAGCCTAGCGATTAATTTTATGACTATTGTTCAAAATTCTTAGTTATGTTGCTTCTATCTGTTTTGAACAATTCTTTAGCTGTCACTTCCTCCTGGAATTTATTTAGAGGAGAGTTCTGTTTCATCATTTTGGCTTTCTGTCTCTTTTAAGTTTTAAAAGCTTGTTAGGCGCTCTGCACCTGCGAGTTCTCCTTTATTATAAGAGGCTCATTGTCTGTCCAGGACCTGTCCATTCAGGAAGTATTCATTCAATGGTGTCCCTTGGTGTCTCTTTTTGTGCCTTTGATGGTTTTATTTCCCTACTTGTAGTGATATTTGAGACTCTCCACCATGTGTACATTGGCTTGTTTCTTGAGGTAGCCCTGTGAGGCTGTCTTCTTAGTGGACTCTGTCTCTTTTCCTCCCAGACCCTTGAGGTTCGGTGTCCTATGGCTTCAGCTCTTCTTTGAGAGATGCCAGCAAGCAAAAAGTATGGAGCTCCCTACTTCTCTGCCATCTTGCCTCCTCCCTCAAAGGATTCTTTAATCCCCATTGGCAGACAGGAGGTAGAGGTATCAGCCTGGTTTCTAGTGATCTAGACCTAGGCAGAGGAAAATGGGCTTATGCAGAATATAGACTTGTACTCAAATTCCAGTCCTTTACCATCCTCTCTGTCTGCCCTTGAGATTGGTGCTTTTCTGGTTCAAATTGTTGTTTTGTATTGTTTTGTTTTTTTAACCAGCAAATAAACATTCTCTCTTCAACAGGGTGAAGGAGGAGTAATTTTCTGAGTTGTGGAGTGAGACTGGGAAGGTCTGTTCCTTTGCAGACTTTCAAACAATTCCCTTATGTGCTTTCCTCTATCCTAGCCCATTTCTTTTTTTTTTTTTTAATGTTTGTTTATTTTTGAGAGATAGAGACCAAGTGCAAGCAGGGGAGAAGCAGAGAGGGAAAGAGAGAATCCAAAGCAGGCTCCAGTCTCTGAGCTGTCCTCACAGAGCCCAACACAGGGCTCAAACTCATGAACTGTGAGATCATGACCTGAGCCGAAGTTGGACACTTAACCAACAGAGCCACCCAGGCACCCCATCATAGCCCATTTCTAAACCTAGACCTATTTTGTGTTGTACAGGGTGAATTGGTTTCCTGGCCATTTAGTATGCCTTCCTCCTCTACTCTGCTAAGTCATTTACTAACCATTCCTGCTTCTGTTTTTTACCTTCATATATAGTGATTTGGGGTTGTGGGAGTCAGGGTCTTTGAATATGGAGTTTACATTCCTGATTTTATTCTTACTTTTTGGAAGATACTTAAAACTGTAAAATCCATACTGTACATTTTTAATTTTAGCAATGTCAAACTCATTATAATTCTCTAAACACACAACCCTTTTGATATTTCTGTGCCTTTGTAAAATTCCTTTTTTGTATTTAAGGTCTCGTTTAATCTCTTCTTCACTTGATAAGCTTTTTTTTTTTTNCACTTGACAAGCTTTTATCTTTTAAAATCCAGTTCTCTCTCTCCTAACTTTTGTTTGCTACTTCTATACCTTTGTTTTACAATAAATCCACTTTATCAGAAATGGCCATATAGCAGTTTTCTATGGAGAAATACATGGAGCCACTGGAAAGTACTTGTGAGACTCACTGTAAACTGCTTAAACTGGAAGAAATAATAAGTGCTTAATGAACTCTGAGGTTGCATATGAACCACTTTGGCAGTTTGTTGGTATGAAAGAACCAGGAGAGACAAAAGGCTTAGTAGGTAGGCGAGCAATGTAAATATGCAGGATAATTAACTGTACCTTCCTGAGAAATCTGTATTCTGCACTCTACTTTGGATACAACAGATGTTCAGACTGAAAAATTGTGCCATGTATTTCAAGTCAAAGATTGTTTGAAACACTCATTTCATGTGCCGTTAAGACAGAAAAAATTCAGGTGTGCCTGGGTGGCTATGTTGGTTAATTATCCAACCCTTGATTTGATTCTGGCTCACATTTTGATCTCATGGTTCATGAAATCAAGCCTCATGTCTGGCTTTGCACTGGCAGTGCAGAGCCTGCTTTGGATTTGGTCTCTCCCTTTCTGCCTGCCCTCCCCCCAATAAACAAACATTTAAAAAAAAGAAAAAATTCAAACTATGATACAATGCTTTCTTACCATTTAGAAATTTTTACTTATTGAAGGAGTTCTTTTGGACTTAAGTTGACAGGTATTTGTATTTCTGTATCACTCTTGTGCATACATTGTCTTTGGGACTAGCCTACAGTTTGGGTTTTCTTTGAAATCCCCCTTGCTAACATTACCAGTGGCCTTCACATTGGCAAATCCAATGGGTAATTTTTGTTTTGCTTTTACTTCTTAGCAGCATCCAATACTAGTGACCTCCATTTTGAGTCTCTCCTTCAGCCTTCGTGAGACTATCTCCTGGTTTCCGTGGTACCTTATTTGCTCTTCCTTCTTATGTTCCCTCTAAGAATTCTGTTCCTCTATTTAATCCAGAAATGCTAGTGATCTCAGCTCTCTTCTCAGCCCAGAGCCCTTCTCACTGGTTGCACTCACCCTGAGTAACCTCTCAGGACTGCATTGCCAACCCAGTTCTTTCTGCTGACCTCCAGGTTTTTTTATTCACATTTCAGCACATTCACTGCTTCAATATGCCACAGGTACTTCTTCAAGCAACACTTTCAGAAGAACATTCTATGATTTCTATGGCCATCCTCCCTTAAAACAAAACCAAAACATCTGTGTTGGGAGTAGCAACACTAGTCTCCTAAAACCCAAGCACAAAAACCAAGATTCCTCTCTCTCATTTTCTTTTCCTCCTGTGAATTCTTCATCTTTACCTATCTATCCAGTGCCCTCCTCTTTGTTAAACTACTGCCACCTACTTGGTTTTGGTTCTCACTACTTCTTGCGTGGATTATTCAATAGTATCCTAATTGATTTCCATGTCTCCACTCAGCTGCTAGAATGATCTTTCTAAAATATAAATTTGATCCTATTACTCACCAGCCTAAAAGGTCTTTGTTTTACCTATGGTTTTCAGAATTAAGTTCAGGCTCTTAATTTAGCACACAAGCCAGTGTATGGTCTACTTCCTGCTGCTCTACTGGTTTCCTCCCCTCTTGCTTATCTGTACACTCCTCCCAGCGAAATCAGCTGGAACTACTTTTAGTTCCGAACTCAACTGTGCCGTGTTAGGCCTCTGAGCTTTCACATGTTTTCCTCTGCCTGGAGTATTCTTCCCTTCCTTTTTGTCCAATTTTCGTTGATCCTTCAAAACTAGGTACATACATCCCTTACTTTGGGAGGTCTTTCCTGACTGTCCAGTCTAATTTGGAGGCTCTCTTTCAAATGGACAAAGGGATTGAAAAACGGCTTCACAAATGAACACAAAATGTCTATGAGGTAAGTAAAACAATGTTCAGGCACAATTTAAAACAATGTGCTTCCATTTTTTTCATCTGTCAACTTAGCAAAGATTTAAAGAGTGATATCACTCAAGGAGAGCATGGGGAAATGGGTCCAATCCTACCCCTATATTGGAAGTATTGATTTGTTATTTTTCTGGAGGAAAGATTGACCTTGTGTATCTAAGAATCTTTAAGATGTATATGCATACATATACAACACTGCTTTTGACTCCGCATTCTACTGCTTAGAATATATCTTAAGAAAATAGGGGTGCCTGTGTGGCTCAATTGGTCAAGCATCTGACTTTAGCTCAGGTCATGATCTCACAGTTCATGGGTTCAAGCACTGTGTCAGGCTCTGTGCTGACAGCTCAGAGCCTGGAGCCTGCTTAGGATTCTGCGTCTCCGTCTCTCTCTGCCCTGCTCACGCTCTGTCTCTTTCTCTCTCAAAAATAAACATTAAAAAAAAATTAGACAACTATGTAAAGTGTATAAAGGTGTTTATAATTGTTTATTTTAAAACAAAAAATAGTAAATAAACCCAAAGTATAGCAATGGTAGATGGCCTAATTATTTTATCCATATGATAAAATATTATATATCCATTAAAATGATCTAGATCTGTTTTGACATGGAAGTATATTCATGAGATATTGTTAACTTGAAGTAAGTTTTCAAATACATAGTATAGTCAACTTTTTATAAAAAATGAACATTTATACATTTTCATAAGAAAATGTCAAGATATCTGTCTATGAAAATATTAACTGGTTATTTTTTTTTTTTTACTAATAGTTTATTGTCAAATTGGTTTCCATATAACACCCAGTGCTCATACCCACAAGTGCCCTCCTCCATGCCCATCTCCCCCTCCCCCCCCACACCCATCAGTCCTCAGTTTTTGTCAGCATTCAAGAGTCTCTCACGATTTGCCTCTCTCCCTTTCCCCCACCATTTCCCCCCTTCTTCTCCCCCATGTTCCTCATTAACTGGTTATTTCTGAATGGTGATATGAGTGGTTAAAATGTTTTTTTGCTTACAAACATTTTCTACCTTTTCTGACAAGAATGTGTATTAATTGTGAGAGCAAATGGGGGAAAACAGAAGCCCAGCCCTACTGCTCCTGATTCCTACTGTGCTTGCTTCTCTCATTGCCCTCAAACAGTAAGTACACTCAGGGCCACTGTAATGAATTATTCTGGGCCTGGCTCAGGGAAGAAAATGTTTGATGAGTGAACTAACTATACCAGTAACAGCTAACAGTGATTGAGCATTTCTTAGGCATTGTTCTAAGCATTTGACATTTTCACTTAATCCTCGTGATGTGAATACTGTTATTATCTCTGTTTTAGGGGTGAAATAGGCTGACAAAAATTAACCAGCTTATGTAAGGCCACACAGCTGTAAGTGTCAGGGTGGGGATTCAAACCCATGTAGCCTAAACGTTCACTTAGAGATATAAGATAGCATGAGGGTTCTGAATTAGAAAGATTACCATCTCTCTTATCGAGACTGGTTGGATTAGATTCCATGGCTAGGATTCCAGCTGAACAATTGGGTATCAGTTAATCATGGTATGAATAAAAAGGCAGAATTTGACACCCACAGATCTGAACTAAATACCAGGGAAGTAATCTTATTTCCTTTGGCATTTTTTTTTCATACTGGGTACTTTGTTATTTTTTCTAATAGTTTATTGTCAAGTTAGTTTCCATATAACACTCAGTGCTCATCCCAAGAAATGCCCTCTTCCATGCCCATCACCCCCCTTCCCCTCTCCTCTACCCCTAACCGCCTTCGGTTTGTTCTCGGCATTCAAGAGTCTCTCATGGTTTGCCTCCCTCCCTCTCCCCCACTATTTTTCACCTTCTTCTCGCCCATGGTCCTCTGTTAAGTTCCTCCTAATCCTCCTATACATGCAAACATATGATATTTGTCCTTCTCTGCCTGACTTATTTCGCTCAGCATAACACCCTCAAGGTCCATCCAGGTTGCTACACATGGCCAGATTTCATTCTTTCTCATTGCCATGTAGTATTTCATGTATAGATGAACCACATCTTCTTGATCCATTCGTCAGTTGATGGATACTTAGGCTCTTTCCATGTTTTGTCTATTGTTGAGAGTGCTGCTATGAACATTGGGGTACATGTGCCCCTATGCATCAGCACTCCTGTATACCTTGGGTAAATTCTTCTTTGGCATTTTTTATTTTAAAAACTCAAATAATTTAGACTGTAAACTTCTGATTCAAATTGGTACCATCCCTTGGGGTTTGTCTTTGTTATATGCTTCTTTCCTCTTCCAATTATGTTCCTTCAAAACTTTAACTTAGAGACCTTGGGGCGCCTGGGTGGCTCAGTTGGTTAAGCGCCCGGCTTCACCTCACGTCATGATCTCACAGTTCATGGGTTTGAGCCCCATGCTGGGCTCTGTGCTGACAGCTAGCTCAGAGCCTGGAGCCTGTTTCGGATTCTGTGTCTCCCTCTCTCTTTGACCCTCCCCTGCTAATGCTGTGTTTCTCTCTTTCAGAAATAAATAAAACATAAAAAACAATTTTAACTTAATAGACCTAAAAAATTGCAATTAGTTCTTTAACTCTTCTTTCCCCTTTTTTTCCCTCAGTGAGATTACCTATGGCAAGTTCATCAAATTGCATTTTTAAAACCTATCAATCTTCATTTTTGCCATATCTTCTTTTTTTCTTCTTGTTTTCTTTTAAAATCTTAGAATCTCTGAAAGCTACATTCCTATTCTTTTGAATATGGTGGCTATTAGCCACATGTGGCTTTTTCAGTTATAATTAATTATTCAGAATGGGCAAAAAATTTGAACAGCACTTCTCCACAGAAGATATGGGGCTGGTCGGTAAGCACAGGAAGAGATGTGCAACATCATTAGCCATTAAGGAAATGTAAGTTAAAACCACAGTGAGATAACATTACACACCTATTAAAATGGCTACAGTAGAAAATACCGCATCAAATGCTGCAGTGGATGGGGAACCAACCATAGTTCTCACACTGGTGGGAATGTAAAATGGTGCATACACTTCTGTAAATAGTTTGGCAGTTTCTTATAAAGATATATTTAACATACAGCCTGACAGGTCAGACTTGTATTTATGCTAGAGAAATGGAACTATTTTCATACAAAACCTTTGCATGAGTATTCACAGCAGCTGTTTAGTAATAGCCAAAAACGGAGACATCATAAATATCCTTAAATGACTGAATGGGTAAACTGAGGTATATCCATACAGTTGAATACAACTCAGCAATAAAAGGAATGAAATGTTGATACTTACGGTAAAGTGAAGGAATGATATTGAAAAATTATTCTAAGTGAGAGAAGCAAATATCAAAAGTTTATATATTTTATGATTCCATACATAAAACATCTTTGAAATGACAAAATTATAATGATGGAAAATTGATCTGTGAGTGTCAGTTAGGATTAGAGTGACTGGAGAAGTTTTTAGTGTATCCTGATTGTGGTGGTAATAACTATAGAGGGAAGGGAGGAGGGAAAGAGTGAGTGCAAGTAAAACTGGTGAAATCTGAATAAGGTCTGTAGTTCAGTTAGTAGTACTAATGTCAATTTCGTGGTTTTGATCACTGTACTATGGAGACGTAGGATGTTATCTTTGGAGGAAACTGTGGGAAGAATCCCTAGGACCTTGCTATACTATTTTTTCAACTTCTATGTGAGACTAAAATAATTCCAAATTATTATTTTGTATTTTATTATATTATATATTATATAAATATTATATTTATATATTATTATAAACGAAAAAAATTCCAAAAGTAAAAATTTTTTAATAAAATTAAAATCTAGCTCTTTAGTTACACTAGCCACATTTAAAGTACCCAGTAACCCCATGTGGCTAGTGGAAGCCACATCGGAACAAATATAGAATATTTCCATCAACACAGAATGTTTTATTGGGCACCGCTGGTCTAAAAGCACATGTCTGTCTTAGGCCAGTGTTCTCTCTTCCTTAACTATTTTATATTCTTATACCACAAGAATACTTGTGTTTTCTGTCATGTTACCTTATCAGCTGGTTGTTTTGGTTATATCCAAGCTTAGAGAAATACTTCTTTAATTTCTCAAACTTCAGAAAAATAGTCTTGATATTAATTTAGGAATTTGTCATGTTTTCATAGGTATTTGGATATTTAAATTTTCTAACACTCCTGTATTTTGCCTCTGTACCAGTTTTATCACCTATATTATTAACTGTATTAAGATATAGTCCTAATATCTCTTATGTAGTTATCCAAATATACTTTCTTAGTAATATCCTTTGTTTTTCTTTCCTTTTATCCTTATCATTACCCAAAAGCTCATTAAAAATTTTGGATTTCTAAAAGATGCATAGGTTTTCATATTTGGTGTTATTACTTCCCTGTCTTTTGTGCATCCCAAGGAAAGGTAATTCCTTCTATTGCTATGTTCTAGTATTTTGTCCCCAAACACCTCTTGGCTTCTTTGCATTTTCAGTTAAGAATTACTGCCTACATCCTTTACTGTGGAACTTCTTTCTCCTTCAGCTTCATCCTTCACAAGATCTAGTTTTATAGTTTTATATGAGCCACTATTTCAGATTGGAAGGCAAGAAGTAGAAGAAAACGTAGTGGCTCAAGATATTCACATAGCAACAAAGTTAAGACACTGAAGGATAAGAATGGGATGGGGGTGGGGGATGACCCACTGAGGAAATCCACAAAGACAGAAATAAAGGAATATTAGAATTAAGATTTCTATCTTCCTGGGTAGGGTAGAAAATCTGAGTATTATAGTGATGTCAGTGTTTCTTCAAAATAATTCATAAGTTTTATTGCAATTGTAATCAAATTCCAATAACCTCTTTCTTGAAATTGACAACTCAAAAATCCATCTGGAAGACCATCAAAGAACATTTGGAGCATAAAAAAGAAAGTGGGGCACCTAGGTGGCTCAGTTGGTTAAACATCTAACTCTTGATTTCGACTCAGTCAGGAGTTTGTGCTCTCCATCAGTTTCCATGCTGACAGTGTGGAGCCTACTTGGGATTCTCTCTCTCTTCCCTCTCTAAAATAAATAAATAAACTTAAAAAAATCATAATTAGGGATATGGGAAGCAAAACCAGATAGTCAAACTTAATAAAACAACAGTAATTACAATAGTGTAGAACTGGCATAAAAACAATCATTGTTTCCAGAGAGCCAGGAAATGTACTCTAGCATAAGAATTCAACAAAATAAAGGTTTCTTCATAAATTAATTGTATGTGTATTCACTAAGTCTCTAATACCTAAATGAGCAAAGGATATCAAAAGACAGTTGACCAAAGAAGAAATATAATAAATAAGCAACACAGAATTTTCTAGGATTGAAGAAACAAAAATGAAAATAATGTTCTGTTTCTCATTAAGTGGGTAAAGATTTTCATTGTTAAAATGCCACTGCCATTGATGGTGTAGTGAAACTGATGCTGTCCTTCATTTCCATCATCATCTCCTTCCTATCATTGCTTTCCTGTATTTTTCTTGGTTTAGTAATACCATACATCCATCCTTCACAGGTCCTACTGGCTATACTTTTGTTATATATACAGCATCTAAACTTCTCCACTATTACTGTCCTGCTCCAAGCCCTTAAGCCCTCTTTCCCAGTTTATTGCAGTTTGTTTCTCTACTTTTTATCTTGGTCCTTCACAGTTTCTTCTGAATACAGCAGCCAAAATTACAATTTAAAATGTAAGTCTGATCCTGTAATTCCTCTGCTCAGTAGCCATCAGTTGTTACCCAGCTCACTCAGGATAAAGCCAAATTCATCATAAGAGTCTACAGATCCTGCATGATTTAGACTCCCACCTTTCCTTTCTGACCTTACCTTCCACACTACCCCACTTGCTTTCTCTGTCCAAGTCACTTTAGCCTCCTTGTCATTCTGTTAGTAAATCAAGCATACTCCCACCTCAGGGCCTTTGCACCTATAGTTACTCTGTCTGAGATGATTTAGCCCAAAATACCTCCTCCACATGTTCCCTCTCTTCTTTCAGGTCTTGGTTCAGGTGTCAGTGAGGTCTTCCCTGACTGCCCATTATAACATAACCCTTCTCATTCTTTCTGAACCCTTGCCCTGCTTCATTTTTCTCCAAAGCACATGTCACCATGTTTAAGTTATAGGTTTACATACATGTGGTCTGTCTTTTCCCCATAGATTATCAACTCCATAAGAAAAGAGACTTTATTCACTGCTGTATCCCTAGCACTTAAGTACCTGGCACATAGTAGGCACTCAGTATCTATGTATGTATGTATTTTTATGTTGTTTATTTTTGAGAGAGAGCACAAGCAGGAGAGGGGCAGGGAGAGAGGGAGACAGAGAATCTGAAGCAGGCTCCATGCTGTCAGCAGAGAGCCTGACATGGGTTTCGAATTCACCAACCATGAGATCGTGACCTGAGCTGAAGTCAGCCACTCAAGCCACTGAGCCACCCAGGCACCCCAGGCACTCAGTATTTATTGAGTGAATAGATTGAATCTTTTTAGAAAGCAACCACAGCATGGTTTAAAAGCCTTTTTATTTTATGTTTTTAAAGTAAGGATGATTCAATTCTGTCCACTTGGTAATAAGAGATGTGCATGTGGCAGGGTCTGAGAGGATAGGATCAAGAGCAGTAATGGATGTTGTTTCTCTCTTAGATGGTAAGAAAAGAGAAGATGATGAGTGAATAATTTCCAAGTATAGAGGAAGTTATAGAATCAAGGACAAGCACTATGTGTTGGCAATCTTTGAGAAGATTAGGTTGATGGAAGCAAAAGACTGTTTCGGGGAAGTAGCAGAAAATAAAGTTATAGGTGGATGGGAACAGATATTGAAAGTCTTTTCATTTTTAAAAAATTTTTTTAGTGTTTATTTACTTCCGAAGGAGAGAGAGAGCATGAGTTGGGGGAACGGCAAAGAGAGGGAGATACAGAATCCAAAGCAGGCTTCAGGCTCTGAGCTGTCAGCACAGAGCCCAGTGTGGGGCTCAACCTCAGAAACTGTGAGATCATGACTTCAGCTGAAGTGGGATGCTTAACCAACTGAGCCACCCAGGCGCCCCTGAAAGTCTTTAAAATAAGTCAAAGGAAGTAGGATGCATGATGCATGATGGAGGTCAGGAGTTTGAATTCTTGAACGAAGAGGGATTTAAAAAAAAAAAGCTGTCTGAATCTAAGCTTGTTGGTGTCTTACAAGGTGGCAAGGAGGGTAAGGTAAGAAATATCAACTGGAAGGTAGCTGTAATAAGGCAGAGTTGAGGTAGTAATACTCTCAGTAGTAAGGAGTATAGGGGGTGATGAAATAAAGATCAAAGGAAAGCAATGATGTGGCAAAGAATAAGGTTTGGTGATTACATATGGGATGCAAAAGAGGAAATAAAAGAATCTCTCAGTATTAATAAACTACATTTTAAATTTTTTTTCTTTTTTTTATAGGTTTCTGTCATTCACAAAAAAAATGGATCATTTAAATCTTTGGAGGACTTAGTTGTCACAGTACTTCTATACTTCCAACTAAGATTTATGACAGTAAATTTCTGCATCATAGAACTGCTGAAGAACTAAAGGATGATTTTATAAACCTACAGTATCATGATATTACTAAATAAAACTGAAGAGCACAATTATTAAATTATTAGACTTGCTAATACAAGCACACATGTGCAGTAGCTACTGTATCCTGACAGTTACCAAACCTCAAATTTAGATGTTTTTTATTTGTAGGAAAGGTCATTATATTTGCGAGAAACCACTGAACATTGTCATCAAGTATATTTTCAGCTGAGTGTAAGTTAGGAGAAATTACTTGAAACAAGTTCTAGAAAATTCCAACTCCCGTCACTGAGTGGATTCGATATTATGGCAGCAACTTACAGACTTGTGGTCAGTACTGTGAACCACTACAGCAGTGTGGTGATAGACCGACGCTTTGAGCAAGCTATACATTATTGCACTGGAACCTGCCACACCTTTACACATGGAGTTGACTGCATTGTAGTACATCATAGTGTTTGTGCAGACCTCTTGCACATCCCTGTGTCTCAGTTCAAAGATGCGGATCTGAACTCTATGTTTCTACCCCATGAAAATGGGTTTTCCCCAGCTGAGGGTGACTACCACCAGCAGGCCCTAACAGGCATACCCAGGGGCAAGAAAGGATCTACCTTTCAGAACACCTGTAACTTAAAAGACATTGCAGGAGAAGCAATCAGCTTTGCCAGCGGGAAAATAAAAGAATTTTCCTTCGAAAAGCTCAAAAACTCTAACCATGCAGCTTACAAAAAGGGAAGAAAAGTTAAGTCTGACTCATTTAATAGGAGGTCAGTTGATTTTGACTTGCTCTGTGGCCATTATAACAATGATGGGAACTCCCCATCCTTTGGTTTACTACGGAGTTCCTCAGTTGAGGAAAAATCTTTGTCCCATAGAAACTCGCTTGATGCAAACCTGACGTCAATGTTTCTTCACAACTTCTCTGAAGAAGACCTGGTTACTCAGATTTTGGAAAAACATAAAATAGATAATTTTTCTTCTGGAACAGACATAAAGATGTGCTTGGATATCTTGCTGAAATGCTCTGAGGATTTGAAAAAATGCACAGATATCATAAAACAATGCATAAAGAAAAAGTCAGGGAGTAGCATCAATGAAGGAAATGGCAATGATGCAATTTCTAGCTCTGAAACTCTCTATATGAATGTAATGACCAGGTTAGCATCCTATCTGAAAAAGCTACCATTTGAATTCATGCAGCCTGGAAATAATGATGCTATAGATTTAACAGAACTGGTCAGTAATATGCCCAGTTTACAACTGACTCCCTTTTCCCCAGTATTTGGCACTGAACAGCCCCCTAAATATGAAGATGTTGTCCAACTCTCAGCCCCTGACTCTGGACAGTTTCACACTATAGAACTGCAAGATGACAAACACAGTTCTAGGAAAACAGATGCTGTAAATTCCATTCCAAACAACTCTACAGATTATTTATATAACTCTGAAATAAATGATCCCAGAACCCTAAAAGATACCCAGCTTCACTCACAGTCGTTAAGCATGAACCCTTTAGAAAATATTTCTTCTAATGACCTAATGGAAACCCTTTATATTGAAGAAGAGTCTGATGGAAAGAAAGCATCAGATAAAGGACAAAGGGCAGAGAATGGACCTGGTCAGTTGTTAAATGAAGATAGAGCAGAATTTTCAGACCACGTTACTCATCTTAAAAAATGTCCTGCCTCTGTACAAAATGAAAATGGTAAGATATTTGAGAAACTGGTTGTTAACCTACCTGAGGAAGATTTTAAATCAAAAGTTCCTAAAGTTGAAGACGGAGGCCACAGAGATTATATGAATCCTAACAGCCAGGAGGAGATAGATAAATTGTTAATGGATTTGGAATCATTTTCACAGAAAATGGAGACCTCTCTGAGAGAGCCACTTGCCAAAGGTAAAAGCTCTAACTCTCTAAGTAATCCTAGTCCATTTACTGGTCAGCTTCCTATAGATGTTGAACCGAAATCTAAAGTCTCTTCACCCACTGAAAAAGTCTCACCTTCCTGTCTAACAAGGATTATTGAAACCAATGGACACAAAATAGAGGAGGAAGATCGAGTCCTCTTACTACGAATTCTAGAAAGCATTGAAGACTTTGCCCAAGAACTAGTTGAATGCAAATCGGGCAGAGGCAGTCTATCACAAGAAAAGGAAATGATGCAGATTCTACAGGAAACCTTGACCACTTCCTCCCAGGCCAATTTATCAGTCTGTAGAAGTCCTGTTGGTGATAAAGCCAAAGACAGTACTTCAGTGGTTTTGATTCAGCAGACCCCAGAGGTAATCAAGGTAAGAGCCAACAGTCTTGAATCCTGACAAGTATCTAAAGAAATGTTTTAATGTGTGCAGAACTTATAAATAAATAGTCTTTGTGTTAGCCATTTCATAGTCTACTAAAGTTCCTGCCCTACACAAGGCATAGTCTCACTCAGTTCAGTTACAAAAAGAACTAAAAAGCAAGAGTTTTAGAGTTAGGCAGACATTTCAACTGCCCTCCTCCTTTCATTTTATCCCTAGTTCTGTGACCAAAGGAAAAGTTACTTAGCCTTAATATCCTCATCTGTATAATGGAAATAATAAGGATCAAGATAACTTATGTGATTTGTAGCAACATGGATGGAACTTGAGGGTGTTATGCTGAGCGAAATAAGGCAGAGAAGGACAGATACCATATGTTTGCACATACAGGAGGATTAGGAGGAACTTAACGAAGGACTATGGGGGAAAAGAGGGTGAAAAATAGTGGGGGAGAGGGAGGGAGGCAAACCATGAGAGACTCTTGAATGCCGAGAACAAACTGAAGGCGGTTAGGGGTAGAGGAGAGGGGAAGGGGAGTGATGGGCATGGAAGAGGGCATTTCTTGGGATGAGCACTGGGTGTTATATGGAAACCAACTTGACAATAAACTATTTAAGGGAAAAAAAGATATGTGAAATACAAGGAAGGTGCCTTACACAAATTAGACATTTAATAGTAATACTTGTACTTCCCAGTCAGCCATGCATTAATACATGTATGTGTAGGCTATAAAGTGCAGTATGAGGTACAAAAAAAGAGAGGACATGATTTCTTAAAGATCTTAACATCTAGTTGAGAAAATGAAACTAACCTACTGGAAACAGTTTATGAACATGTAGGCCCTTCTCTGAAAGTGTTGTTAGTGAAATAGGGTCTTCAAAGAAGGTAAAGACTAGAGTGTATGAGATTTGCTTCTTCATGCAAGTGGGAATAAATACCAATCTAGAGTCACAAGATAGTAGTGTTTCCAAAAGGCATCGAACCTACCCTGCTACTGGTAGTATAGCTTTAATAATCCCTGAAAGGCAGTTACCTTCCCACTTGTGTGTATGTGTGTATGTCTTAGCACAACAGTTATTTCTTGTTCATTTTCTATGTCTAACATGGGTTGGCAGTAGGCTCTGCTTCAGCTCACTCAGGGATCCAGTGTGATAAATGCTCTGTGTTCTTATAGCTGCTGCATTGCCCCATCTGGAATATGTGACTTATAAGTTCACTGAGGACAGGGAAGAAAGAGATACTACACTTCCCATCCACTCACAGTCCAGTGATTCCGGCCCAAAAGCTAAGAAACATAGGGAAGCACATAGAATATACCTAGTAAGCACTGTCTCTACCACATGAATGTACCATGTATGTCAACATGTATGAATTCACAAGGCCAAATTAAAAAATAAGTTGTAAAATAATGTGAATTATTTAGAGATTATGTACATTGTACAAAAATTATGAAGAAATACATAGATACACCAAATACAGTGTTCAGAACAATGATTAATTCCTGGGGAGAAAAGAGAGGTGGAATTGAGGAAAGATGTCCAGGGGATCTCAGTAGTGTTAGCAGTTAGTAATTTCATAATCTGCTAGTGGGTCATAAATACTTTTTAATATTATTTTTATGCCTTTTTGTATGTCTTTAATATAGTAAATTTAAAAATGTATAGTTGGATATTAGAGATGACATATATATGGCCAAGTTAAAAAGTTAATTTTAATGTTTTCATTAATACTTTCATTTAAGTAGGAAAAGAAATATTGTAATCATATGAATAATTTTTACATTGTATTTTTTTTGTGGCTGTGTTGTGCACATTGGTAGTTACCAGTGACACTAAAATTTAAAACTATACATACTTAAAGTTAAGAAATGATGATTGGGGTCTAAATATTCTCAAACATTCACGAACCATTTCTGTGAAATCTGTGTGTTTCCTCATTTGTTGATTCACAGTTGGTAATATCTTTAATGAACTTGGTCTATGCTAGGAGTAGAAACTGGAAATTAGTTACAAAAGTAAGAAAAAAATGCTTTCAGTGCACACAGGCAATAGTGATGTGCTTAATATTTTATAAAGAAAATACCTATATAAGGCAATCTCAAAATGGTAAAAACATAAGAGCTAACAGTTCTTGTGAGTTAACGCATGCTAAGACAGTTAGATATATTATCTCACTCTTCCCCCCTCAGTAACCTGTCTACTCGTTTAAAAAAAAAAATAATGTTCACCTCTCCACTGACCTATTCTAGCATGTCACAACCATTATAACCAGAAACTTACTGTAATACAGTGTTTTGAATTTTATTTAACCCTCCTCCCCCATTATCTTCTGTAAGAAAAGGAGAAAATATTATCCAAAAAGAAAGTAGAAAATGTGAACCTGAGGCCAAGAATAAGTCCCATGCGACACCTGTCCTATGTTCCTGGCTTATGGCCCACAAGCAGGCCCCCTCTGACCCTTCCAGTCTAAGCACACCTAACTAAGAATCCCACCCTGGGCTCTAAATGAGCTTTCCAACTTTTGAACAAGTATGGGCTGAGATCAAATCTTATTAAAAGACTCTCCCATCACTCTTTTAAATAAGTCCCATTGACATAAGATAGAATTAAATTTGATGAAATTTCCTCTTGATAAAAGTTGAAAAGTTAATTCATGAAAAGCTTATTTAAAGAGAAAGGTAGTATAAAATGTTTAACTCCTGAAGATACTTAATGCAAGAAAATAAAACCATTTTTCCTTGACTCAGTTGCCTTCCAACTTGTTCTCTTTTTTTAAATCTTTCTTTGCTTCTTATTAACAATAATAATAATAATTTGCACATACCAATTATGAGCTTTCTGTAATGGGGCATATAGGAGGTACATTGGTGACTATCCCTGGTGACTAGTATTTTAATTATAATAACTATTATTATAATTACTGTTGTTATTACTTGAAAGAGGGAAAGAGAGAAAGAATCCTAAGCAGGCTCCATGCTCAGCACAGAGCCTGACACAGGGCTTAAACACAGGACCCTGGGATAATGATCGCAGCTGAAATCAAGAGTCGGATGCTTAACCAACTGAGCCACCCAGGTGCCCCTATAGGAATTATTTTAAACTAGGGGTTGGTAAATGTTTTCTATAACGGGTCATGTGTAACTACATAAGGCTTTGCAGGTCACAAGGTTTCTCTCACTTAGGTGTCTTTGTTGTTGTTGTTGTTTTAAACGACCCTTTAAATATAAAACTGTTCTTATTCCTAAGGTTTAAAAGACAGGCACTGGGCCAGATTTGGCCCACAGGAGTATATGTTGTCAATGCCTATTTTAAACAAATAGAAAAGAATAGTGAATGATAGAAAAAACACTCCTTATTATCTACCACTTACCTTGTCAAATCCTAACATTTTATCATATTTGCTTCAGATCTTTGTTTATGAGTATTTTTATTATCATCATCATTGTTTTAAAAAAAATTCATCTCCGATATAGTTGAAATCCTAGGGGTCCCCTCCCTAGTTTCCACTTCCCTTTCCAGAAATAACTACTACCCTGAAGTTGGTGTTTATCTCATGTAAGTTTTTATACAGTGTTATTTGTCGTGTTTTTTATTCCTGAAGAGCATGAACAAACAGTAGTAGGAAATAAAAGAAAGAGGTAGGTTGGTGCCAGCTTATGAATCCTATGCTAAACCCTAAGAGTGGCAAGCTAAAGAAGGCTTTTGTTTTTAATGTTTGTTTGTTTTGAGAGAGAGTACAAACAAGGGGGGGGCAAGAGGGAGAGAGAATCCCAAGCAGGCTCCCTGCTGACAGTGCAGTGGATATTTAGACATGGATCTCAATCTCACAAACCACGAGATCATGACCTGGGCAAAAAATCAAGAGTTAGTTGCTTAACCATTTGAGCCACCTGGCACACCAAGAAGGCTTTTAAGTATAGGAGTCCCACAGTACTTTTTTTAAGAATAAAATATATTTTTTAAGAATAATAAATGTTAAATTAGGCTCTTATTTTTTTTTTAACCTTTTGGACATTCAAAAATTTACCAGATGTATAAAACATTTCAGTTAAAAGCTTTATGTAATGGGGCATATAGGTTGGTGACTATCCCTGAGAAGATTTGACTTGATATTGTATGTCATTAGTATTTTAAAATGTGTTTGAAAGTAATTTTTCAAGAGTGAGTAGTATTTGTTGTCCAGATATTTTTTGTACAGAAATCTAATTCAGACCTGTATTGGGAGGGATAATCAAATAGAAAATACTAATATGATATTGAAAGATTGGTAAAGAGGTATCTAGATACTGGTCTAGATCAGGAGTCAACAACCTGTGGCCTATCTTTGTAAATAGTTTTATTGGAACACAGCCACACCCATTTGTTTACAGAGATCTGACTGCTTTTCTCCTCCACCTACTAAGCTGAGTAGTTAGAGACCTTAAAGCCTGAAATGTCTACTATATGGCCATTCATAGAAAAAGTTTGCTGACTCCTCGTCTAGATATTATTTGTGATAGATCAGCAAAAGATTTCTTTTTTGGTGATTTGGAATATGTATTTTAACAAGATCCCTACATATTCATATTTAATATGTACATGAAAATTTGAGAAATACTATTTCTACCGTATCAGATCATTCTTAATGAGGTTCAGTGTGATATTTTGTTAAAGGCATTGGAAATCTTGAAAACATCAGTAAATATCAGTAGCAAAAACTACTAATGATTGATGATAGTCAAATAGTATACCAGTTAGAAATAGCAAAATAAATAAGCCCAGAGTTTCAAAATTCTTCATCATGAGTTCTTGTGTGTTTTGATTTACATAGCTCTTCTTCCCTATCCTCCCTAGTCATGACCTGTCTCTGACTTTCCCACTTAACACAGTTTCCTTTCATCTCCTCTCACTGTCAAGTTATTGGTATCATTGACTGGCAAATGAACTTTGATACATGTTTTCTTCACAAAGCCTCTAGCTGACAAAACACAACCCTATAGCTTCTGGAATAGCTGAGTTGTGAAGATGGGCCTGAAAACAAGTTGAACAAGAATAACAGAAGAGTCTATAGAGGAAGGAAAGGGGGATGTATCTGAGCACTCAGAGGGTTTCATTATTTTGGAATAGTGAATTATTGAGGACATGTTTTGACACAGAAGGTAATATAATTTTTTTAAAAACACTTGGAGAGTATACTGCTTTGGTAATTCACATAACAAATGATATCTTAATGATTATTACCACCAGCGTATGTTATTACAGTCATTTTTGGTCTGTTTTTAACTGTATGGAGCAATAACCTGTTAGCAGTTACTCACAAGTTAAAATAATAAGATTAGTCTCCCTTGAAAATGATCTTTACTTACTTTTAGTTAAAAAAAAAAAAAGGAAAAAAATTTCTATTTGCCTCAATTAAAAGGATGGAAGGAATGAGGCAAGATTCATCAATGAATGTGAAGGAATTTTTTTAAAGCTCTACTATAATATTTAACTCTAGTGAAACCTTATAAATTTCAACTAATTTTGGGGAAACCTGTCTGAATTACTAAAAAAGTACAAATTAAAATTTCAGTGTTCTTAAGAAATAACTTTATTAACGGGGCGCCTGGGTGGCTCAGTCAGTTGAGTGTCTGACTTTGGCTCAGGTCATGATCTCACAGTTCGTGGGTTCGAGCCCAGCATCGGGCTCTGTGCTGACAACCAGCTTAGAGCCTGGAGCCTGTTTCAGATTCTATATCTCCCTCTCTCTCTGACCCTCCCTATTCATGCTCGCTCTCTCTCTCTCTCTCTCTCTCTCAGAAATAAATAAAAAACATTAAAAGAAAAAAGAATTTTATTAATTTCAAGAGTGAAACTATCATCAAAGAATTGCAAGTGTCAACTTTAGGCCTATTTCAGTAATGAAGTAAAGATCATTTAAATAGTTGTTAAAAAATGATTAAAGAAGACAATTTAGGTAATACAAACAAACCTTAACACTTCAGGAAGCAGTCTCAGAGATCTGTGCAATGGGGTGGAAGGCAAGAAGATTTTATAGGAGGGGCATCTGGGTGGCTCAATCAGTTAAGCATCCAACTTCAGCTCAGGTCATGATCTCAGGGTCTTTTAGTTCCAGCCCCACGTCGGGCTCTGTGCTGACAGCTAGCTCAGAGCCTGGAGCCTGTTTCAGATTCTGCGTCTCCCTCTTTCTGCCCCACCCCTGCTCATATTCTCTCTCTCAAAAATAAATAAACATTCAAAAAAAAATTTTTAATTAAAAAAAATAAAAGATTTTATAGGAGAATAAAGAACAAGAGCCAGACAGAAAACATCTGATTGGCTAGGGCCACACAGTCAACCTTGTCTGGGGATGAGAAGGCCCACTGTTACCTTGGCATTGGAGAACTGGCTGTGAATATACTGCATTTCTGGTCAAGCAGAGCTTTTTTAGGGACACAAATTATCTAAGTTTTACTTTGCCAGGTGGCATCCCTGGCAGGAATAGCTCCATCTTGGACCTAAAAATGTATTTCCAAACTCCCCCCGTTAGATCATCCTCTTGACCATTCTAGAGGTTTCATCAAAAATACCAGTCTTAGCATGACTCTGAGTTACCATTGCCTCTTCAGGTCTCCGTGTATTTTTCACAAGAGATGATGTCAGCCTCCTATTCTAGGAGCTGGTTATGTTCTTCTGTTCTCTTTTGTCATTCCAGTCTGAGAGAGACCATCTGTCAGCTGGTCACTGGCTCTCCACATGCATTTAAACTTTTGAGAACATGCAGTCTATTAGGGAGATAATTATTATAGTAATATAAATAATATATGAATGTAATATAGTAATAATAGTAATTAGCAACAAAACAATCCCATGGTTTGGACAGCACAAATGAGCCAGGGTACCCATAACCCAAACCGGCTAGAATCAGGTCAAAAAATGATCCCCAAAGGGGAGATACTTCTTTAAGCCAGTTAGCCTGTTTATGTATTTTGTATAACTGTGTCTCCACTTCCCTGGAAATGTTTATCCAGTGAGCTTGTTTCAAAAGAAACTGAGGCATTGGAAATCAGGGAGAAATCTGTAATGGACAGAGAGAACTACAGGATCACCAGCATCTTTGCAAATTCAATAGGTGGTTGGAGGTTGGATTACCACTTAGCAGTGGCCTGAAATATGTGAACAGTGGCATTATCTTTTCAGGTTTGGACAAGAAAAAAGTTGGGCAAAGAATTACAAATACTGGCTTAAGATTTAGGAAAAAGATGGTCAGAGAGAGAAGGAAGAAACATTCTTGATCTGATGTGTGGGAGGAAGCAGTCTACCTCCATGTCAGCTACTTCTTCCTAGTCAGTTGGATTTTGAGGTCTCTGGCATTTGCATAGGACCAGATGTTGAGTGGCTCCTTCCTCAGTTGTGAAATAGGCACCCACCCAAGGTTTGATACCTTGTAATTTGCCGGTGGTGTTGGTGGTTGAGAGTACTTGGTAGGGTCCTTTCCATGAATCTCACCTTTGCAAAAGCATCAGAGTGAAACAATAATTATCCATAAATTGCAAAAGACTTAAAAATGCCCATGGTTAAAGATCTGATGAGAATCCATTATAGTAGAAGTGACCAGGAAATTTGATTATTTTTGTGACATACAACATTCTAAAATAACTGGAATTAAGACTGACAGTATTATACCAGGACATATCAGATTTTTAGGAATTTAATAAAATTTCTAGAACACTTATATAAATAGCATGCATTTATAGAAACACAACCTAAGATTTATTATCACATATTTGACAATGTTTTCTATGTGATTTAACATATCAAATAAACCCAATTACTTTAACATCTTTTTTTAACAAGGTGAGAGACAAGTCCCTTTTGATTTTCCAGGGTCTCTGGCAACTCTTACAGTTGCTTTGAGGGTTAAAAATAAAAAAAAAAAAAAAGTCCATTTAGAATTTGATTTTGGAAAGTTTTCAAAATGTCAGAAGGTTTGAACATTAAAATAAATAGGATCACAGGTCATTATGAAATAATACTTGTCTATTTAACCAAAGTGACAATAGAAGATTTTAAAGGTAAAATACATAAGGTTACACAGTTGTAAACAAAACTTAGCCCTTGAATATTGAGAAGATTGGGTTTTCTTAAGTAATCAAGGACCTGATAAAGACAATGTGAAGCATAGTAAAATGTTTTGGTAAAACAAAAAAAAAAAAAAAATCTTTGCTGACCAAACAGATTACTTAAAAGGAATAGAAAAACCTTTGTTTAGAATTTTTTTTATTAAGAGCAGACCATTAATCCAAGAAAACACTTTGTTCTTTTAACAGAGAGAAAACCAAATTCTAGTTTTGTACCAGTGCATCAGAGATATTAAAACTCCCCCCTTTTAAAACTTTTTTAACTTAAATAAATCCATTCCAAGCTTAGCCAGCTTGACCACACATAAAGTTCTTTTTCAGGATTACTTTTCCACACACTTTCTGCAACTTTTTTTATATCCATTCAGATTTTGTCCTATTTTTTTCTTATTCTGGAACAATTATTTTGCTTTTGAACAAAATTACTTTTTTCCTCTTGTCAAAACAAAAACAACAGCAAGTTCATGTCCTCATACCCTATCTAAAAAAAACATGTTCTACTTTCCCTGCCAGTTTTTAATACATGATTGTTTTTCTTTTATCCATATTTCAGTAGTTTTAAGTATGTATATTTATTAAAATTCTTAACCTTTAGAACTCTTAATTCCTAGTGAAAACTAAGAAGTAATAGTGGACTGTGGACTGACAGATTTATAGACACATTTCTTTTTTTTTTTTTTTAATATTTTTTATTTATTTCTAGGAGAGAGAGCGAGAGAGCGTGAGCAGGGGAGGGTCAGAGAGAGAGGGAAATACAGACTCTGAAATAGGCTCCAGGCTCTGAGCTGGCAGTCAGCACAGAGCCCGACGCGGGGCTTGAACCCACGAACCGAGAGATCATGACCTAAGCGAAAGTCGGACGCTTAACCGACTAAGCCACCCGGGCACCCCTATAGACACATTTCATAATTTCTAGAAGTATATTCTTCCTCATAGTAAATTTTTCAGTGTGGCACAAAATGTTTACTAACAAACCCAAATATTTTAGTTACTCTGTATAAGGAAGGCAGAAACTTGTGTTCAGTAATTAATGTTTTAGTAATTTATCTTATTTGGAAATGATCTCCATATTCAGTGAATAGCCATAATTTAACTTAATTCTGTATAATTTTAAGGTTTCAAGTTACCAAAAACATTGTGGAAACTATTTTAAGTAGATGTACTGTAAAACATATTATTGCTGAAAAGTCCATTTATAAACTTTTGCTTACATCTGTTTAATTTTCTTGTTCTTAACAATTATGTAAAGATTACATGAAACTTTTATGAGGCATTAAATATTTAACCATCATAAGTTATCTTTTTTGCTGACAGATTCTGTAACAGAGATAACATGAGCTCTTTTGACTTGTAGTAAACCTAAGAAGAATAAAAGTTGTGTGTCTGCATTATATTTAATATTAGTATTTCTAAAGACAAGCTTGTTTCAGTTAAACCAACAAACTCAAATTAGTTTTTCTCCCCAGAGATTATCCTGGATTATGTGAACTTGAAAAACATTTGAGTTAGTTTATGTATTTCTGAGAATATATACTTAATATAAACACTTAAAAAATTTTAAGCCAATAGAGCTTCTTCACAATTAATTTTGGCAGTGCTACCTGGAGGTAGAAAAATATCAACTATCCATAACATATAACCATAGACATACATAAACATACAGATAGACACAAATAGAGATCTTACAGGTTTTGCTTTAAAAGTTTAGCCATAAGACAGGTATGATAATGTATAACTCACTAGTTTATAAAAGAACAGTTGGATCCAACTGTGTTTCTGGCAGAAGGGATACATTTTAAGGTTACCTGCACAGGTAGCTTACTAATATTTATAGAGAAAACTTTTAAGGTTTTTCATTCACTTAGTTTCCAAATTTCCAAATAGCCCTTCCTTTTTTATTTCACTCCTTCTGTTAAGAATTACCTTGGCTCCTAGAGAAGACCAGGTAGAACATTTACATTTCAAAGGCACAGAAAAAGAATGCAAATTCCTACAAGAAGAGGTTCTGTTTCCTAAGGCCAGAATTTTTTAAATAAGCGCAAGCCTTTTGAGATGAATATGAGAGGTTTGAGGATTGGTTTAAAAGCGGGGGAGGGGGCCACCTGGATGGCTCAGTTGATTGAGCATCAGACTTTGGCTCAAGTCTTGATCACCTGGTTTGTGGGATAGAGCCCCATGTCAGCCTCTGTGCTGACAGCTCTGAGCCTGGAGCCTATTTCAGATTCTGTGTCTCCTTCTCTCTCTCTGCCCCTTCCCTGCTCGCTTGTTCTCTCAAAAATAAATAAAAACGTTAAAAAAATTTTTTTAAAGATAGGTGGATTTTTTCTGTTCTTAAAAAGATTTAATTTGTAGGACAGTTACCTTCTTTAATCCTTCAAAAAGCAAGAAGCAAGTTGTAACCCAAATGGTATTAACGTGTTGCTCTACTCATCCAACTACATTATTTTCATTTTGCTACTTTGTATCAGTGAAATATTCAATTAAGCTACACATCAAAAGATTTCTGTGTTTTAGATTTAGATTTAGATTCTGTTTTTGTCTTTGGAATGTTTTCCTTCCCCTCCAGATACATAGTTTCATTTAACCTAGGAGGGAAGATCTAAAGAAAAAGTCCTATCTGGCTCTGAATATCACCTTCCAATTTTGTCACCCTCTTTTTTTTTTTTTTTAATGTTTATTCATTTTTGAGAGAGAGACAGACTGGGAGCAGGAGAGGGGCAAGGGCAGAGAGAGAGGGAGACAGAGAATCTGAAGCAGGCTTCAGGCTCTGTCAACACAGACCCCAATGTGGGACTCAAACTCAGGCACCAAGAAACCATGACCTGAGCTGAAGTCAGGCACTTAACCAACGGAGCCACCCAGGTGGCCCCTCAGTTTGGCCAACTTCTGACCATAGAGCTACTTAAAAAATCTTTTCAAATATCTTGTCAGGTTTCATCAGGACAAATAGTAACTATTTCTGGCAGTACTAAACAACCCCTTGGATGCAAGAGGCATCCCAAAGGGTGCAAAAGATACTCCTCTCCCAGGATCCAGAGCCACTTCCAAAGATAGCCAAAAGAAAGACAATTGCCCTAAGAGCTGGCAGCAGTTGGTAGGACTCTAGCCACAAATGGTGTGCAACCCACATTTTTACAGCCATTCATTGCGCTTCCAATGATGGTTGACCTGCCTGTGTGTGCAATAACAGACAACCTCTGTGTGCAAGGGAGGCAGAAAGCTAAGCCAGTTTCTGAGGACAAACAACAAGACAAGAAGGAAATAGCTGTCCCTGGGAGAAAAAGGATCAATAACCAATGGATACCCCAAAACCTAATTCACAAGAGTATGCATCTAGAAAGGAGGGGACAGAGTAAAATTTTACCTTCCTTTCTTCACTGAGCACTACAGAGATCCAGAACTGACTCTGGTAAGAATTCTCACTGTTTGCTGGCTGGCTTCTGTCAGTTTTCCTAAGATCTTTCTTATCTGCAGGCTCAGGAGCAAACGGTTTAAAGTAGAGTATAGTCCTAGTATCTACTAGAATTTGGCAAGTTTTTTCTTTAATTTCGGTTTCCCCTTAGAGGCTTAAGGGAATAACTGGTAGCAGTTTACCAGAGGATCCCTCAGAGCCTCGTTAACTCTGGGAGGGGCCTATGTAGGAATTCTCTTTCATCACCAGATATGGAGGCATTTGACTTGGTATGGAAAATTTGACAAAACCTCTGAGGACAGTCTTTTTTCCCCATTTCCGTTGATTGCAAATGAGACACCAACTTCTGGGCCGCATTTTCGTGATGGATCCTTATTAAGGGTATAATGGGGGAGGCGCAGGTATTTTAGGTTTTTGGTCTTGGACCTGTTGCAGTGTTAAGGCCACTAACTTGGACTTTTGTTTACCCTTTATGTTCTCTCCAGAGTGGAAAGACAATCCAGACACAGGAACACCAGAAAGAGTTTTCGAATAAAGGCTAGAGGGGAGCAGTAGGAGTTGCTTCAGTCTTCTAGGCCTTTTGTTTCATACTTCTTGTGTCCTTAATTCTTCATTAGCCTTTTGCAGTGAATCTCACTGCAAAAAGTGAGCGAACCTCAGCTCATTGGAGCTGTTTTGGAATTTTGAAGTCTTTTGGGGGTTCTAATATGTCACTTAAAACAGGTATCCCCTTCTGTTTGTTTGATTTGGGAAGTCTTGCTTTTAAGTGAACCTCTTAAATGAATGATTATCTAATTGGAATGCCTTCCATAATGGCCAGTATAATTCTAGGTTGTCTTTGTAAGATGTTGCCATTTTTGTAAACACCTGCAGCTTCTAGGATCACAGTTCTTAGACATAAAATAAGCAGGTGTGTTGAAAGGTGGCATGCTTAATTCTTTGAAACTTGAGGATCCCGTTTATTTAGCTAATCCTGGGTTTCTTGGTGCCAAATTAGTACCTAAGAGGGATGTGCTACTGGATTGGGTATTTTTTGGTGTTTTACAGTGTACCTTGTTGCAGTTTCCTTGAGGTTGGCAGGTGACCTGATGTCAATATAATCTGTTTCATGACCAACTTATCCTAGCAGAAGAGTCTTAGAGTTAAGTGATGGGTGGTCTAACAGATTTTAAGTGCTTGCCCTCTGCCCACCAATTTTGTGGCTTTGGTTTCTCAGATTCCCATCATCAGTAGATTGAGTGTGCCTTTTACCAGAAGATTTCTTTATATTGGTGGACACCCTGTTGACTTTTAATAGTCCGACTTGTGCCTACTTAGGTTTTTATTTTGATGATCAAAACAGTTAGAATTTCTTCTTTTAATTTATTTTCCTAAGTCCCTCAAAAGTTTATGCTGTGAACTTGCCTCGAAGCTTTGCGAGCCCCCTAACAGCTGCCACCCATTGTGGACTCCTAATATAACTACCCCAGAACCTTTCCAGAAACAATATAAACATACATTCTTTTCAAATAAAGCTTGTACCAGAGAGATGGACACAAGGAAGTGGAGCTCAAATCTCAGTGTGACTTAGCCCAGTTCTCAGTAATGATGAGAGGAACAGTAAACTCAAAGCATTCGGCGGATGCCTTGCCAGTATGACTTGTGCCATAGGCAGGTAGCAGTCAGCTTCGGATCTCATTCCTTGTCACCAAAAACTGTTAGAAAAAAAGATTAAAGAAGATAATTTAGGCAATACAAACAAACTTTAACACTTTTTGAAGTGGACATCACCTTTTGGAGAACTGCAAAATAGGGTGTAAAGCAAAAAGGTTTTAAAGAATAAAGAACAAGGAAGAGGCAAATAGAAAACATCTGATTGTCTGGGGCCACATAGTCAACCTTGTCTGGAGTGGGAGGCCCAGAGCTGGCTTAGCATTGGAGGAATGACAGCATGAATATACTGTGTTTCTGGTCAAACAGACCATTTACAGTACATGTTATCTAAGTTTCAATTTGCTTTATGTGGCACCCAGACAGGAGTGGCTCTATCTTGGGCTAGAAATTGATTTCAACATAGTTAATATATAATTGTATGCAGAATGGAGGTTGCTGAAATACGTAAAAATGCTTAAAACAGTTTCTAAATAGACTATGTACAGGACACAGTAGGAGATAAAAATCAGACATGACAAGCCTTTGTGGAGCCCACAATCTAATAGGGAAGGTGAGTTATTTACCCTGGTGCAAAGTAGAAAGAGTAGACTTCATAAGAGACAAATGAAGTACTACAGGAGCGCACAGGAAGGAGAGATACATCCCACTTGTGGAATTCAAGGAAGTTTCCCTGGAGGAGATTGGATTTGGATATGCATATGTTACTCTTACTCAACTAATTTACTTAAGGTCCTAGTTCTTGATGTTATTAGCATCTATCCATAATACTAAGATTAGAGGTTCATTTGTCATAGTGACTTAGACCAGTTCCATTCTATTCCATTCCATTCTAAGACATCAAAACATACCTTAATCCTTTCCATCTGTCTTAAATATGCAAGCATTTGATCTCAGGGGAGACTAGATGGCTATATCGTGAAGCCATTATTTCTGTCAAACCTAAGCTCTTTTGTAGCCTAATCTTGACCAAGGGTGACCAAAATTGGTTTATCAGAACTTTGATTCATAGAGAGTATGAAGGGAAATATCAGGTTGGTCTGCTTATATTATTTTGAATTCCCAGTTAGTAGAATCCACAGTAATAGCATAAAAGGTAAGAAGGGTGGGACCTGTTTCCCATCAGCTTTCTGGAGTTTTAGGGTCAGAATTTAAGCAGGCAATCCATGTGACAACCTAATTCATATCTTATTTTCTTCACTTCAGTCTCCAAAAATGTGATCTCCAGCTCCCAAATATACACCTAATAAAAATTAAATATTAAAATAAGAATTTTCAAGGAGTTTTGTGAATTCCCCTCAGGTTTTTGTGTTTGAGTCACAAGCTTCTGTTTGCCTTTATTTAGCAAATAGTAGCATTAAATAACTATTTGTTGAATGAATAAACAAATAATTGGATGAATAATCAAATCAAAGAATTATTGCTTGCCTGCTTTGCCTCTTTCTCAAAAGGAAACTGCCCTCTTGACTGAGTGCCTGCTCGCTCTTTGTCCTTTGATTCTCAAAGATGGATGCAAGAGGATCTGAGATCAGGGTGCCATTCTAGGACATGAGGACAGTGCCTCAGCAAGGCTCAATATCTCATTCAGCTTCTAGCCTCTTAATTTCTCTAGCTTTTAACACCTAAAAATCTTTGGTGTTCGGGGGAAGGTCCCATCACCTTTCCTGGTAGTAGGGGGAGAACCCCATTAAGGGTATAGGTCATTTCCCTTTACTGCAGGATGGAAATCTCTTGATTATAGACTGTAGGCATATTGAGGAGAGGGTGCTTTCTTGTTCACCATTGCACCCACCAGGTGCTATTGTAGAACCTTCATACTAGCTGTTTAAATTCCGAAAATTTATCCATTCTCTTTAAGGAATACTTATTACATGTCTCATGTCCTTTTTCCCATTTTTATTTCCCATTCCCATCTTCTTCTCCCTGAATTTAGATTGGGAAAGAATTTTTCTGGCCATTTATTTATGGGTACAAGTGGGTTGTTGTTGTTTGTTTGTGTTTTGGGATGCCCAAGAAGGTCAGAGAAAGCTTTCAAGGTGGGTAGGATTTATGCCGTTATTAGAACTCTGCTTTCTTCTGACCCTGATCAGGAATTTGTGTCTGAGATAGCATTCCAGGGAAGATTAAAGGGCCTTCCTAGGGTATTAATCTAACATTTTGGTTTTCTCAGACTTGAGATATTGTATAATTTTGTATAATTTTTGTATAATTTTTAAAGTGTATAATTTAAATATAATTTTTATATATTTAAATGCATAATAATTATGAAAGTAAACTTAAAAATATAGCAAGGCACACTTTAGGAACCGTATTAAAAGTTTATTCTGGAGCATTTAAAATAAATGCTTCTCTCTCTGCTTTCTGGGTTGGTATCCATGCCTTTATTGAGATTAACCAGTCCTATCATTGAGGGAATATGTTTCTTCTCTCCTAACTTTATAGGACTAATGGTTTATTTGGTTCAGTGCTACGAATGTTTGGATAGAAATAAAAACACTCAGCAGTACAGTTGAAAACCATCTTCCCTCCTATTTCATTTAACCACAATGTAGATTAATAAAAGTAATTAGATCTGGCCAGTGGCAAATATGAATTTGCAGAATGAGTTCAACCTGTATTTCCCCCTCCACCTTTAGTGGCTCTTGAGGTCAGGGCCTCCTAAATCATCATTTTTTCTAATTAATCAACATCAGCTGTCTCAGATATGTCCCTACCTATATTCAAAAGAAAATGGTAGATACGTATATACTGATGTAGAAAAGTGGTCACGATAAAACAGATGATTAAAAATGTGTAAATTACAGGGGCAACTACATGGCTTAGTCATTTAAGCATCCCAACTCTTGATCTCAGCTCAGGTCTTGATCTCAGGGTCATGAGTTTCAAGCCCTACTGGAACTTAAAAAAAGTAAATTGCAAAACACATGTATCAGTGTGATCCCATATGTTTGTATGAGCATAAAAAAGTTGGAGGTAAACATGCTCCAAATTATGCATATTCCCCTAGAATTGTAGTAAAATTTGAAAGTGAGTTATCCAGGCACTCCTGATGAGTGTACTCCCTCCACAGCCTCAACTTGCTCTGTTGAAAAGGTGCTCCCAGAACTCAACTTGCTTCTATTAAGCCCTCAGACCTCCACCACAGGTCTGCCCAGCAGTCAGAGGTTCACTCCTCTCTCCCTTAAGACCATCAGGGCTAATCTCATAGGCTCTTCATCCCTATTTATACCAATTACCACAAGAAGTCCAGGAATCCATATTGTCACTCTCCTCCTCACTCTTCTTGTACACCCTCTTTTCTCAGTCCACGTCCAACCCTCCCAGCTCCTGAAATCTTTTCCCCATGCCCTCTTGAACTCATCATTCACTGGCAGAATCTCCTATGCCATCATACTCTTCCTAAACATTCCCTTTGCCTTGTTGTTTTAACTGACGTCCATCTCTCCCTAAGGATAGCCATCTGAAATGTTGGCTTTTTTCTCTTTCCCATCCCAATGAGTCTGGAGCGGCAGTGAATGTTCTAACCTCCTATTGCTGCTTCCAGACTATATTTTTCTATCTCCCTAAAACTGCCCCCTCCAACTTTGAACTAATGTCATCAGACTCAACCGCCACTACCTCTCCTGGTTGTAGTCATCTACCCCTAGGGTGTTTCCCTTAATTCTTGAAGATTTTCTGTCTTGGCTTTATGACACTTTGCAATACTATTTTTGCTGCAGTTCTTGTGAGTTTTCAGTAGATGAGGTATCCAATACACAAGCTTTTCCCGTTCCTTGATCTCTCCAATGAACTTGTCCTCTGTCCTTCACCTACTCATTCTCTGCTTCTGTGTTTATGTCAGTGGTTGAAAAGTATGGTTCCCATCAAAGAGCATCAGCATCACATCAAATCTGATAGAAATGCAGATTTTCAAGCCCCTGCCCTCACCTACAAAATTGAAACTCTGATGATGGGATCCAACAATCTGGTTTAACAAGCCCTTCAGGTAATTCTGGTGCATGATCTTGTCTGAGAACCACTGCCATAGTTCATCATTAAAATCACTCTCCAGAATATACTCTCAGCTTCTTTGCCTTACCTTCATTTCATGGTACTCACCTGGGAGACTATAGCTTGGGTTAAGTTGTGTTCTCTCTCTTCTTTGAGCTTTTATTTGTGCAGCTAACCTTGACTGGAGAAAATCACACAACAATACTGAGTGGTCTTGGTATTAAATTCATGACCACGAGCTTCCAACGGGCCTTTAGTACTGTTTAGCAATCCTACTACAGCTTCCTTATCCCTCACTTTCCCACTCCGTAAATGATTCATACATTCTTCTCTGTTTTCTAACATCTCCTCTTCCATTCTTGCCCTTAGCTAATGACCTTATTTCCTATTTTATTAAGAAAACTGAAGCAATCAGAGGGGAGACCTTTAGCCAGCCACCTAGCCATATCAGTACCCATAGACTCTCTCCCTTTCTTTCTGTTGGTATATGTGAATGATCTGGACACCTATGTAATGTCAACCCCTGTACTTGTGCTGTATGTCCCATCCTCTCCTATTAACTCAGGGACTCTCCTTGATTGACGCTTTTTTTCCTCCTGCATTCATCAATTTTCCCCCTTTACTAGGTCTTTCCATAAACAGATAAACATGCTACAATTCTCCTATCTTTAAAACAAGACATCCAGAAGGCACTGTGGCCTCCAAGAAGCACAGTTTCATCAGCTGTTATATTTGCATATAATAATACTCATCACTAGAGTTGTGACCATCAATTCCAGCCTTCTCATTTGACATCTGTGAATTCAGCCTTCAGCAAATTACTGAGAAGTCTCTCTCTCTCTCTCTCTCTCTCTCTCTCTCTCTCTCTCTCACATACACGCACGCACACATGCACACCCCAGAGACACTGGGGCAAGGTGTTTTATCCTTCTGCCACTGTGTGTTCATTGACATGTAACATAGTAGTGTCAGTGGATTGCAAACCTTTGATTCCTTCCAACTTTAGTTGTCTAATATATTTACAGGCTAAAAACAAATTCTTGTGCTTTATAATAAACAATCTCTAATTGAAGTTAATTCCTGAAAGAGAGAGGGAAGAAGAAAAGCAGACCAAAGAGGACACAGAACTCTCCGAACTAGAAATTCAAGTGATCCAAGAATTATTATGCCTAATAATCTTAGAATTAATTATCTCTCCTTGCTCCAGATCCTAGAAGAACATCTGCCCCCGAGTATTAGAAATACTGAGAGGCAAAAATATTATATTTGTAGGTTCTTTCTGTTATTAGTCATGGAGTATGTTCCTGTCATTTGGAGGCAACTGAAGCAAGACACAAAATGCTTACTAGATCTCCTATTTTGCTGCAACTAATAAAGTTAAGGCTCAAGGATTAGGCCAGGAGCAAAGATGCCGTAGATAACTGCCACCAACCTTTTCCCCCCACTTTAGTGTCTATTCTTTAAAATGACATTAATTGGGGCACCTGGGTGGCTCAATCAGTTGGGCATCCGACTTCGGCTCAGGTCATGATCTCATGGTCCGTGGGTTCAGCTAGCTCAGAGCCTGGAGCCTGTTTCAGATCCTGTGTCTCCCTCTCTCTCTGACCCTCCCCTGCTCAAGCTGTCTCTATCTCCCTCTCAAAAATAAATAAAACATTTAAAAAAATAAAAATGAAATAAAATGACATTAATAACACAAAACAAGCTATTAAACAGTGAGAAAACACCAAGTTAGAGCTTAAAGGAGAAGGATATCAAAATTCAGGACTAAGAGTGATTAGCTAATTAACTTATAATCAATTTCTTCTCTTAAAGCTTGTTTGCAGTGGTATTTTAAACAAAGTCTATAATTCCAACTTATTACCTCTTTTAACTACTCTGCTAATTAGAGCCAAGTTGAGAAAGGCTTTTTTTTTTTGAGATATAACTCACATAGGATAAAATCCTCCCTTTTAACGTGAATAATTCAGTAGGTTTTAGTATATTCAGCAAGACAGTGCAACCATCAGCACTATCTAATTCCAGAACATTTTCTTCACCCCCCCAGAAACCTGTACTCATTAGCAGTCAGTCCTCATTCCTTCCTCCCCTCAGGCCCTGACAGCCACTAATCTACTTTGTGTCTCTATGGATTTGTCTATTGACATTGACATGTAAATGGAATCATATAATATATGGCCTTTTGTATCTGGCTTTTTCACTTAGCATAATGTTTTCAAGGTTCATCACGTAGCATGTGTCAATGCTTCATTCCTTTTAATGGTTAAATAATATTCCGTGGTATGAGTATACCACATTTTGTTTATCCATTCATCAGCTTATGGACATTTGGGTTGTTTTCTGCTTTTTTGGCTATTGTGAATAACTCTGCTGTGAACATTCATGTACAAGTTTTTGTGTGCACAGAGAAAGGCTTTTGATTTAGAATTTTTACGTTTTTCAAAATAGCCAGATATCTTTTTGAATCAGCAGTACCCTCTTGATGTAGGAAAACTTTCTCTTTAATATGTTACTTTTTTTCCCCTATAGTATCTTCTGAGCAGAATCTTTGGTGTCACTTCACCGTGACTCTGCTGTCTTTCTGGACCTTATTCTAATACTCAGCACAGCTGAGCTTACCTCCCAAGCTTGCTGTGCTATCTGTCACTCAGATTTTCCCAGCTTTGCTGCCTGGGTTACCCCACAGGCCTTCTTCACTCTAAGCCCTTGGTTGATGGAATCATCTCAGTCTTCATAGCCATGTTCATCTGAGGCTGGTGAAGGACTTTATAAGTTTGTTTATAAAATAAAGGCTAGACTTATTTTGGCACAACACACTGTATTAACTGTTTAGCAGTTTTATGTGAGCCAAAATAAGTGATTTACTTCTTCAGGCAGTTCAAATTTTTCACTGTCCTGTGTAATCCACCCATTTTTCTTTAAACATCCCATAGTGCTGATTCTTTCTAGAGAGAGAGAGAATTAATATTATATACCACTATTGTCTTCACTAAAATGGGAAGGTCAGGGAATTAATTATAAGAGGATTCAGAAAGCACTATAAAATCAATCTTGAGTTTCAGATTAAGCCTTAACGAATGAATTCTACAAAAATGGAATGTGTTGGGTTTCACACACAGTTTTATTCTCCTCTGTCCTTCCCAGTATCCCCTGCCTTGACGGTACAGGCTCTTTCAAGACTTACTTCTCAATTCTGTAGGTCCTTTCAGAATATGGTAAGGGAGCACTTTTTCTTGCTTTTTTAAAGAGGCTATTTTTTGGAAAAAAAAAAAAAAAACTTCACTTTTCAGTGTGTTAGCAGAGGCCAGCCTCTTCCATTTAACCCTGCCAGGGAACTAGTAAAATCCTGTATGGAGGAACCCACCCCAGCTGGTTCTCCTTGCGATTATCACCCTAGGTCAAGCATGTTTGCTCTGGGGGAACAAATATGCAAGTCAGGAAAGGAACCCCAGCCTAGGCACTAGATTTTGAGGTATCAAATGATGGATCTCAGTCATCCCCACAAGAGAGTGAGTCTTTTTTATACTCTAGTTAAGCTTTCTTAACACAGTTGCCTTGAAGACCCAGGTTGAGCACATTGTCCAGTCAGAATGAACCTTTGTCTTCAGACAGGGTATGTTCATGAATGGTCTACTGGCAAAGAAGGGATTCAGGTAACTGTTCAGGAAATGCCTACTGTTGGCTTGGGGTTTTTTTGTTTGTTTGTTTGTTTGTTTGTTTGGACTTCGTATATGCTGCAGAAGGCAGGAGAAAAGATCTGGTTTATTCCAGAAGGACATTGGTAAGACCACTGCAGTTGACTTTTTCCATTATAATTGCCCACAGTTCCAACCTTGCCATGGTTTCAAACCGAATTTGTAAACTGTGTATTAATAGTTTTCTTTTCTTCTTCATTCCGATTTAGTTCCTCCCAGAGATACCTCTTACCCAGAAACACCCAGTCCCATGGATTGTACTTTTTCTATGATCAAGGTAGAAGATAGAGTAGATCATATGCCATGTTTGCATTGGTATTGAAATTCCTGATACTTGATTGTTTCCCAGTAAAAAAGATGTCACTCTAAAAACCGTGGTCTTTGCAACTGTGCTTCAGTTATATACTTCTTGAAACTAAGAAGTTTCAAGACTAACACATTCTGAGATCCTTTCTAGAATCAAGCACGTATACTTCCATACAAACACAAATACTCATGAGAGTCTTTTTCCATCAATAACTCCTGCCACAGACCAGTTCTTTACTAAGCCCTTTGAGGAGCCTGGTCTTTTATCCCTCTGATTTCTTTGGAAAGCAGTTGGATAAATAAAAACAGAGAGCTCACTTCATCAAAAGATACGGAGAAATGTTTTCTTACTTAAGACTATAGCAGAAGGACACCTGGGTGGCTCATTTGGTTAAGCATCTGACTTCGGCTTAGGTCATAATCTCACGGTTCATGGGTTTGAGCCCCGTGTTGGTCTCTGTGCTGACAGCTCAGTGCCTGGAGCCTGCTTCAGATTGTGGGTCTCCCTCTCTCTCTGCCCCTCCCTTGCTCATACTCTCTCTCTCTCAAAAATAAATAAACATTTAAAAAATGTTTAAAAGGGGTACCTGGGTGACTCCATCAGTTAAGCATCCTACTCTTGGTTTTGGCTCAGGTCATGATCTCAGGGTTTGTGAGTTGTAGCCCCACATCGGGCTCTGTGATGACAGCACAGGGCATGCCTGGGATTCTCTCTCCCTCTCTCTCTGCCCCTCCTCCACTATTGTCTCTCAAAATAAATAAACTTAAAAATTTTTTAATTTTTAATTAAAAAATATTTTTAAAAAGTTTAGCAGAGCAGGCTTTTAACCACTATTCTGACTTTGAAACTTAAGAGACTGATGGGAAGTGAATGAAATGAAAACATTTGTTGTTCTATGCTCCAAACCAGCATTGTATTAGATATGGTAAGGAAAATAAGAGACCACTTACTTATTATCTCCATACCCTTAGCACCCGGCAAAGTGTCTGCATATAATAGGTGGCCAGAAAAATATTTGTTGAGTGACTATAAAATCGACTTTACCCTCAGGAATTTACACTCTTTGGAAAATAATTATCAGGTTATAAAATATTGAGTAGAAGCCCTTTTTACTTGAACATGATTGGGATTGATAGTTATGGTATATGTATCAGTATACCATACATTCTATGTGTATGCACTATTAAAACATATAAAACATTTTGCTTTAACTCAAAACATTAGGTTATTCACATCTTTGAGAGGGCCAAAGCCTTTTCTTTGAGTGTCATCATTGGATGTTGGAGTTCCAACGACATCTTTCATTAATAAGTCACACTCAGTACATTTATTGATTGATTTCCAGTTTCAGCTTCTTTAAAGTGAAGAAGGAACTTAGGTTAGTAGTGAAGCAATTCCAATGTAGACTCCTTGATCTTAATAATTTTTTCCTTTATCTCACCTCCACCTAATTTTACAGCAAAAAAATGTTAGTAATAGTTTGACTTCACTGAATCTATAAAACAATTCAACTTTGAGGTTTTATTTTCAATTTTAGGAATTTTAGAAACTTTTTTTTACACATTCACATTTCATTAATTTATGGAATATGTAATTGAATTGAATAATTCCTGCAAAAATTACAACCAGTATAAACAAGTGGGTACAGGCACAATCAACCCTTAGTAAGCATACAACTCAACTACTGTGATAAGATATATGAGCGCGTAACAGAAACTAAACTGTTAGCCATGAATCAGTGTGTTCCAGGCATTTTAAAGGAGAAATGGGGGCACCTGGGTGGCTCAGTAGGTTAAGTGTCCAACCTCAGGCCATGATCTCATGGTTCTTGGGTTTGAGCCCCACATCAGGCTCTGTGCTGACAGTCAGAGCCTGGATCCTGCTTGGGATTCTGTGTCTCCATCTGTCTGCCCCTCCCCCACTCCTGCTCTGTTTCTCTTTCTCAAAAATAAACATTAAAAATAATAAGGAGAAATGGAGATCTTTGGCTAACCCAGAAAATAGGTTAAGTGGAGGTCATTTAAGGGTAACGATAATTTAAGGTGTAGTTATTTGGAAAAGTGTTAAATCATAAGTCTAAGACCTAGCACCATTCATAACAGACTTTTTTTGATGTTTTAATTTGGAGGTAAATAATGAAGAAGGAAAGATTATTCTAGGCAAGAGTATAAGAGCATAGAGAAAAAATCAGGGAACACTAGAGAGCTCAGAGTTAACGTGTCAGCCTAGTGATAGGAAACTGGAGGAAAAGGAAGGGCTCAAGTTAAAACATTAGGGTAGTGATTTAAATTGTAATCTTCTGTCAGCCATACTATATATTGAAAGCTTTCTTGTATGATTTTGTGTGAGTAGACGATTCCACAGCTTAAAAGAAAAAAGTATGAGGGGCTTCCGGGTCGCTCAATCAGCTCAGCATCCGACTTTGGCTCAGGTCATGATCTCACAGTTCGTGAGTTCAAGCCCTGCATCAAGCTCTGTGCTGACAGTTCAGAGCCTGGAGCCTGCTTCAGATTCTGTGTCTCCCTCTCTCTCTGCCCCTCCCCTATTTGTGCTCTCTCTGTCTCAAAAATAAGCAAACATTTAAAAAAAATTTTTTATAAGAAAAAATTTGAAAACCACAGGTTTAGACTTTTAAGCCCAATGTACACATTATAAAGTGTAGTCAGAATGTCTTGAAAGGAAATCAAGAAAAAAGATAAGTTGTGGAAAACAGTAGAAATCGAAAGAATTTAATTCCCACTAAATTAAACAAAGGTTCAGAGAGTTGTAAGCAATTTTGGTTTGGGGCTTTATTTGGTGATAATTGGTTTATATTTTCTAGAAATAGAAAATAAATATTGATTGAATAATGTGAAAATAAAATTGAAGAGGATATTTGAAGATTTATTTGTAAATGACTAAGTGAGGCACATATTTAGTATATAATAAAATAGAATATTTTAAAAATCTGCGATGATTTCTTTAAAGGTCCTTGAAAAAGTTTCACAAATTCAAGACATTATGTCATTGCCATTTGATCATTTTTTGTACCTTTATTGGAGGCAGGTTTCACTTGCTTACATGTATCTAAGCTGTTTTCTTATGGCATCAAATTGGTCTACTTTAAAAAAAAATTTTTTTTAATGCTTATTTATGACAGAGAGAGAGAGAGAGAGAAGGAATGTGAATAGAGGAGGGGCAGAGAGAGAAGGAGACACAGAAACCAGAGCAGCTTCCAGGCCCCAAGCTGTTAGCACAAAGCCCCATGTGGGGCTTGAACCCATGAACTGCGAGATCATGACCTGAGACAAAGTCAGACGCTTAACAGACTGAGCCACTTATGTACCCTCCACTTTTTTTTAATGTTTATTTCTTTATTGGGGAGGGAGGAGAGAAAGAATGAATCCCAAGCAGGCTCCTCAATTTCAGCACAAAGCCCAGCAGAGGGCTCAAGTCTTGAACCCCTGAGATCATGACCTGAGGCAAAATCAAGAGTCAGCTGCTTCACCAGCGGAGCCACCCAGGCGCCCCTCAGTTGTTCCACTTTCTTAACCAGTACTTTGACAATAAATGTTTACATGTGCCCAGATCCAGAATCACTTCCAAAAAAGTGTATTAGATAACTAAGAAAGTCTTCTGCACACAAGCCAGGAAAAAAGGATTTGATTTTAAAATATAAGACCCACAGATCTTTCCGTATTAGCACCTGAAGATGGAAGCTTGTTTTTCTCCATATTTTAACTGGATGTATCTAGAGGGTTTGGAATATTTGCTTCCCTTCAAATAAGAATTAAAAAACTATTCTTAAAATTATAGATTCAAATTTGAAGTGCAGCTTGTCATGTTTTCAAAAAATGCTAAATAAGTAGCAAAATCAAAAAAGCTTTACATGTTCTTTTTCTAATAGTTTGAAGAGAAACTGATTTACATGGATTGACACCTCATATACTCTGAGTTTAAGAAGTTAGCATTATCTGAGAGGTTGCTATTTTTAGGTCCAGCTGTAATGTTTCTAACTTTGGTGCTAGAGTAGTGGGTGCTTGCTTCCTTTCCCAGAAGGCTCTGTATTCTCAACATGTGCAGGTCAATTTGACATAAAGCTGTCTACAAGGAGCAACAAGCCCACTGCAGGCGTGTTTCTAACTTGAAAATTATGAGCAGGTACTGGGTGCCACTGGCTGTATTTGGGAACCAGCTGCATGTCAGTACAAGCATGGATTGTGGTCCCTGGAGACTGGGAGAGCACAATGCTTGAACTTAATTTCTTGTGGAGATAAGAAGAAAATACCTTTCTACCTGACGAGATTGACAACTTATTAAATCTGACTATCGTCAAAGTGTGCTGGACAGTTGCTAAGTAAACATCCACTTTTCAAAGATGATGATCAAGGAAACATCTCTACGAAGGGACCCGGATTTAAGGGGAGAGTTAGCTTTCCTGGCAAGGGGCTGTGATTTTGTTCTCCCGTCACGGTTTAAGAAGCGGCTGAAGTCATTTCAGCAGACACAGGTTTGGAACTTGGGTGTTTCTTTTAAAATATTTTTATTACTAATAAAACCACCCAGTGAACTAACTTACAAATAATTTTACAGCTCACTTGATATTAGATCAAGGAATTAATCTGTGTCCTCTATTCAGCTATTTACAGAAAGCTATTTGTAGAGAGATTCCAACAGGTTTAAAAATAGACCTTCTGGACCTGAAGTACAGTACTCACATTTTTCTCTTGTAGAGAGGGAATCCAGTTTTAGAGACAATAAATACACCTTAACAAATATTTTACAGTTTATAAATTTTAATAGAAATCTCTTTGAGAAACTAGAATTTCTGTGTTAAAAAGCCTTGTTTGCACTTTGGATCAGTAGACTATGTTTGTATTGACATACCTACATCTGTGATGAATTGTTTTAAAAGTATCAATCTTGGTCATCTTTTTTTTGAAGGAAGAGCTANATATATATATATACATATATATATATATAGGCAGTTGTGTAGGTGTGATATAATGTATGTGCGTAACAAAGGATGGCAATTAATTTCCTGGTTGTGGGAGAATGTCCTCCCTCAGCACGCTGTGATATTGAGTCATTTCTGCCTGTGATAACTTTGTGGAGTCCATGCTTCCTTGTTTAGACCCATGGGGCCAGTGTTTTACCGAACAACTTACCTCAACTTGAATACAATACAAATCAAGGGTCATACAAGTGATGGTTACCCAGAATCCAGCAAGAAACTATAGTTTTACAGTTATTCTGATACAGAGTACTTTCAAATTGACTGAACCGTATGAAGTTGCTTTAAAAAAAAAAAGGCCAAAAATGGTCAAATATTGTAAATGCTACAATGACATAATAGTATAAGGATATCTGAATGATACTATGTTTGTAGGCTGAAACTGAAATGTAGAATTGAGATATTTTACCCAGCTAGTTCTGTATTAATGCTGTTTCTAGATTTGAATGATACAATTTAATTCAAAAATGAGCAAATGCTAAACTTGCCAGTAAATCTGACAAATTTTACATTACTTTTATTCTATAATATTTATAAAGGGTCAGTTTTATGAAACTACTTTAAACTATGTGTCTTCTATTGAACTCAATGGAAAGGAAATTGGTAACACATAAAAGTACAAGATAAATGCATTCTTTTTCTTTTCCCTTTTAAATATTAATATCAGTTTTATTAAACATGGGATAAACCAATGAATTGATAAATACTTGCCTACCAGTGAACTGCTTCATGTTAAGTACAGTAAGGAGAAGAAAGTAGCTTATATAATTGATTATTTCCCCTTTAAATAAAACCCTTGACAGGTAGCCATGGTTTATTCTCAATTGCTATTTATTTCTGTCAAAGTAAAAGTGTAGGGTTAATATAGAAGATCTCATTCTAAACCTTCTCCACTAGCGTGTGCTCACAACACTATTGGGTTTCATCCGCACTGGCAGCAGTGGTTTTAATCCTATGGTTATAACTGCCCAGGATGTCACACCATGGGAAACATTTTGGGGGGAAAAAAAAAAAGAATTTTCATGATTGTATACTTGTAGTCTCACAAACCTCTTTCAGCATAGAATAATAGAGAATGACACTAATATAAATGACCTATTTATACATAAACGTAAAACCCCCTGAAGAATTATATGCCTTCTTGTAGAAGTTTAGGAACAGTTTCTACTATTATTGCCTCCTGAGACTGTGTAATAATATTTATAGATTTGGCATCAAAGCAGAGAGAAATGTTTACTTAGAATAGATTATCAATTTGTTAAATCAGAAGTGGCTTATAAACTTTAAATTGTTTGACAAATGTAAATTATTGTTTTTTTATTATTGATTCTGAAGGTCCATGCCAAATTACGTTTAAACTTTTGAGAATCTCATGCTTTGGCCTTGTGCCTCATTTTCTTAAATAATAACGTATCTGTGCCTAGTACTGTTCTGAGCCTTTTACCTATGTTACTTCCTGTAATTTCCTGTAGTCTTCACAACAACCTTCCAAGAAGTAGCGGTTATAACCTGCTTTATTACTAAAATTCTAAAAGGTAAAATAACTTTCCTGAGGTCACAGAGCTAGTAAGCTATCACTGTTTTCAGTTAAACTTTTCATATTTCATTAGCCTCGCTTCTCTCTGTGCCATTTTTTCCTTGTCTGTTGCTTTATAGAGGTGACATTCTGATACTACAGCAAATTCTTGTTGTGACCAACTAGCCTTTATATTCCCAGTAGTGTTAATATAGGAGCAGACTCCATTCTATGTATTAGTGTCATATATTAACCTGAGAAATGGACCATATATGAAAAAAGCAGATTAAATCATATTCATCACATATTTGTGTGAATAAAGCTTATCTTCCTCTAAAACTCTTGCTTTTCAAGGGCAGCCAAGATTTTTTTTTTTCTAGGAGAGAGAGAGACAGCATGAGCAGGGAAGGGTCAGAGAGAGAGGGAGACACAGACTCTGAAACAGGCTCCAGGCTCTGAGCTGGCAGTCTGCACAGAGCCCGACACGGGGCTCGAACCCACGAACCGCGAGATCGTGACCTAAGCGAAAGTCGGACGCTTAACCAACTAAGCCACCCAGGCGCCCCAAAGGGCAGCCAAGATTTTTATCCTGAATGTAAAGATCATGTTATGAGCCCATATGTCAAAAGGAAATATGATATTCAGATCTACTATTTAGATAAATCATTGTTCAAATTTTAGGAATGGCTTTAGCATAATTTAAAGAAAATGAATATTTGAGTAATATTTTGTGTTCATGGTAGTCAACTGTGATGGTAGTCAGAATAGTCTTTCATACTTCATGCAGTATATAACACAATGCCATGCTCATGAACCTTGATAGTAATTTGGTCAAAATTAAAAGAAGAAATTAAAACTCTGAAAATCTCCATGGAATCTTTTTGGCTTTTTCGGTTAGGAAGTTCAGAACTAAATTTACTTACTGGTAAAGTAAATCTTCACTGGTAAAGTAGACGTCTACCTGAATGTTAGTGTACCTCCCCTCCCCTAAATCATAGATAATCTTCTGATTGCCTTCCCCCCACCCCGCTTTTATACTCTCCTTTCTCATGTCTCTTTATGGCATACCACATCAAATCTTTTTTGGGAAAAGGAATAATATGAACTATAGGTGAGTTAATAAGCTATGAATGGGGTTTGGCTGTGATGAAATTAATGACCATGATCCTTGCCTCTTAAAGGGTACCAAAAATGAGAGTGATGTGTATCATGGGAAAAAAAAAATGTCATGTCCTCAGGGGCAAGTAAATCAACCTGGTAGAAGATATCCCCAAACTAAAATGCTTTAATTTTCTTCACAAGACTTTTGTCTGCATCAGTAACTGGCAGTGATTTTACCTAGACAAAGTCAAAGTAGAGAGAAGAAGGTAAAACGGACACCCCCTACCAATACATTTATGTATTTTGAAAGAACTTATTCTATCTGCCTGTTGAAGGAAAGGTAGAAGTATGCAGAAAGGTGAATAATAGTCTTCAAAAAGAATTTATTACTCCTTTTCCAGCAGACTGAGAATATACCCTGCAATTCTTAATATTCAACTAACACCACTCTTGAATATCTGGCACATAATTGATGGGAAATATACTGTAGGATTTTTAAAGCATAAATCTGTATAAACTCAGGTATTGACAGATAATGTATTTGTATAGTATGGATAAGCATTCCCTAGAAGCATGCTTATCACCCTCTAGAGTAGAGTGAGCTCTTATTGTCTTTAATTGTGACTGCTTTTATTTATACCCAACTTCTTGTTACTGGTGAGGACTTTGAAGAAATATATGCTGTTTAGAATTTCTGTGTTTCATAATCACATTCTCCTTCCAGATTCAAAATAAACCAGAAAAGAAACCTGGAACACCACTACCACCTGCAGCCACCTTTCCAAGTAGTCCCAGACCTCTCTCCCCTGTTCCTCATGTGAATAATGTTGTGAATGCACCATTGTCCATAAACATTCCACAGTTCTACTTTCCTGAAGGACTCCCAGATGCCTGCAGTAACCATGAACAGACTCTAAGCAAAATTGAAACTGCTTTCATGGATATTGAAGATCAGAAAGCAGACATGTATGAAATGGGAAAAATTGCAAAGGTAATGTAACTACTAAATAATGTATACTCTCTCTTTCTCTAGCAATCCCAATCTCCCTCTCTTCACTGCCTCTTTGCTCTCAGGTTTTAAGCATGGCTAGGTTTTTTTCCCATGTTGAAAAAATATATTTGATCCTGATATATCATCCGCGGTCCTATTTCATGTAACTCATAAGTTTGAAGAAACCTTAGTGGTCTTCCAGTCCATCTTCCCATTTAAGATAGGAATTCCATCCATGACATCATTAACACATAAATTTATTCTCTGTTTGAATGCTTTCAGTGACCAGAAGCTCACTGTCTTGCCAAACAACCAGTTCCTTTATTAAATATCCTTACTTGTTAGAAAATTTTCCCTCGTATTAAATATGAATGTCTTTTTTTGTTCGTACCCATTAATCATAACTCTGCCCTGAGCCAGGCAAGGAATGATTGGGCCAGCTCAACACTAATTCTACTCAGAAGTAAATGGATTTGCCACTAGGAACCAAGTCTTTAATATTTTCCAATATACCCAACTGCTTCTAATTTAAGATCTTAGCCTCTCATGCTAGGACTACTGAACATCCTCAGTAACTGGATGCTACATCTCCAGTCTCCTAGAACAATTAATACTGAGCAGAGCATCAAATTATATTTGATCATGCCATTCCCCAGCTCAGCAGCATTCAGGGATTCCTCCCATCTATAGCACTACTTTGTTTTGTTTGGGTTTTATTTTTATCATGCATGTAAATTGAAGAGTCAGATCATATCTCAGGATTTAGCAGTGGTTTCAGGCTGTGCTGCAAGAGGCAGAAGGATTTAGACCAAGGATTGCATGTGGGCAAGTAAGAGACCAAGTAGAAGCTCCCAAGACCCCATGCATACTTTCACAGTTCTCTTGCTTTCAGGAATAATATTTTAAAGTTTGGAAACTACTGATCTTGAAGATAAAACCCAAACTACTATTGCCTGCAGAAGCCTGACCTACTTGTCCTCCTGCAGGCATGCCTCTGCATTTGGGCTCTCATTCTTTTCCCTTCCTAAATGGGCTTCCACTCCTGCCAGCCCCCACATCACCCATCCTTTAAAACCTTCCATCATGTCTTTGAAGAAGTCCCCAAGCCCCTACTCCACTCATGCCTTGTCCTTTGCTCTACCTGCTTTCAGAACATTTGTTACTACTATTAAATAATTTGTAAATAGAGTGATTTTAGGGAAAGTGAAAAGGAATTCTTTCTTTTATTCCCTCTTTCTTCACACTCCCTCCCCCCATCTTAGAAACTGCTTGTTGATCCCTCAGATGTTTCTAATGAAAAGTAAACTGTCTTTGCAAAAGTAAGAGCTCACCTATTTCTACTTGTTTTAGACAGGAGGAAACTGAAGTCCCACGAGCATTTACCTGAAGTCACACAACTAGCACATGTCAGAGACAAGTCCTCCAGCTCCTGGCATTGTGCTGTTTATACCATGTGGTATCTTCCCTGAACATATGCTGACATACCGTTGGCTAACTTCCAATCAGTAGCCACCCAGATAAACCACAGGTTCTTTCAGGGCATTGGTGTTTTCTTACCCAAAGCTTTAAGAGATGGCAGCTGTGTGAGCCAAGAAGGTAAATTATCTGAATGGACTGGAACTATGAATCTAAATCCAAAAGACAGAATTTAGCAAGGCTGAACGAAATCTGCATTTAGAGATAACATGTTAACTGCATAAATGCCAAACAGGGTTATTTCTAACATGGCGACTGTGAGAGAAAAACAGGCAGTTTCGTGGACTGCTTCAGGCAGGCAGACAAGGAGAAAGCGTCCAGATTAAGGGATATAATAGTTCCCTGGTCCTGGGCTGGGCTCACCACATCTGGAGAGCCAATCCACATGGCATTTAATGCCTCACTGACCGAGACCTACAGCCTGTTCTGTTTGGAAAACAAGTCCTAGAGGTCAGCCTTCCTCTGAATATTCCCAGCCCCTGACTAAGGATCCTCTTCTCCTCTGCTTTTCTGTTGCCTTGTCTCCCCACTCCTGCTCTGGTCCTCCTACCCCTGTATTGTGGTAGCCCTTGCCCTGCTCCATGGTCCTGTGGGAAGAGAGCAGAAAACCTAAGGACTCCACAGATGGTCAAGGGAGGTGTAGGAAAGAATGTAGTCTAGTCAGGGTAGGGGGTCTGTGCATGCTGGGGAGTCAGAGGAAGGACTTTGCTCTTTCCAGGTAATGAGGATCAATCTGTATGTGACATTAAGAAAAACCACCAGTGTTGAAGCTGACAACATAGAGAAATTTAAAAAGAAAATTGTGTTTAGCCATAGTAGTAGTAACTTAGATAACAATTTACTGCTTACATCAAATCTTCATGGGGTACAATGGCCAGTATACGTATACTGTCTGATTAACTTGCCTGAATCATACTTGATGATAGCCCTCCATTCCCTTCATGAGTACCAGGCATTTGTATTCATTGCCCTTAGACTTTAATTGTCAGCTCAGGCAGCAACATAAACTGCCCATACCTCCAAAAAGTTAAAACTAACATTGCATATAAAAATGAAAATGGGTACATAGTGGCCTCAGTAGGTATCACAAGTGTATTGGTTTGTGTTGTTTTGTTTTGCCTTACTCTATGAGTTCATTTTATTGGATTTTGCCTCTTCATTTTTTAAATCGTTTATTTTTTTTATCTTTTTGTTGTTGAGGTATAGCTGCCACATAGTGTTAGATATTAGTTTCAGGTGTACTACATAGTGACTTGACAAGTGTATACATTCTGCTATGCTCACCGCAGGTGAGCTAAAAACCGTTTATTTAAAAAGTTTAATTAATCATTTCTTGCATTTAGCTAATCTCCATTTAATCCAGCTTTTACTTGGCTATGGCCATCTATTAACATTCACTGAGCAATCCTGTTTTCAGTTAGTTTTTACTATGCAGATTGGTCTTCTCTGCTGCTGGGCAGTGGACTCCACCTGCAGCACCTGTGCTCCGTGTGCTTGGATTCTCATGACAAGCTGGTTGTAGGTAAAGGAGAAGAAAGATGGCCTTTAATGGACAGTGAAGCAAGAGGAGGTTGGAGCAATGAATGAACACTTCTCTGAATTCTTGTAGTCTATAAAGCTCTTTGGAAGGCCAGCTTGAGTTTGCAATCTACTCTCAGTGCCACTTAAGTGTAGCTATAGGGACTGGGGTCTTTTTTTTTTTTTTTTTTGAAATGCAAAGAAAACACTATGTTTATGAAATCTCCATCTGTTAGTGAAGTGTAGCTCATTCATCTTTGACCTCAAACAGCCCTAGAGAGATTAATCTCCATTTCTGATTAAATTCTCAGTGTGTAGTTTGTGCTTTTTTCCACAGCTCTAAGTGATGACAGAGAAGAAATCAATCTAGAGAATGAAGCTAAGAGAAAAGCAGTGTAGGAACATATACTGAGGAACAGTAAGAAAAGTACTTCTCAGGGACTGGGCCAGAAGACTCACCATGGAGTTTTGGCCTCTAGCAGGAGGTGTAGGAAGAAGAGTGAGGCTCTCTTCTGAACCATACAGAGACCGTCAGCTCCTCTCTTCTGGCTGAGGGAGCATTGCCGTGACCTGTCGTGCCTGTGTCTTATAAGGCAACTTCTCTGTACCATTATTTCTTCATCTACAGTATAGGCTGAAAATACCTGCCCTCTTCTACATGGGGATCATGTGATGATTAAATGAAATAACATTTTACAATGTTAAAGAACATTGCACATACTAGATAATCATCTACTATGTGACTCATTAGACAACCTTGCTTTCAGTTCTTTATGTTGCTGGGCCATTCTTTGATCAAATTATAGGTGTTCAGTTTTCCTTGCTCCAGCAACTACCATATACTGACTCTTGCTACCTCCTCTAAATCTGAGTTTCCTGACCCCATTTTCTGTATCTCTCTCCCCTTGTCATCCATCCTTTCCCTTTGTAAAAAGTCTTGACACTGACTTGTTCTCGCCTCTGTTATTAAAGTCTCTATTCTGTTGCTCTCAGATTAATATCATTTACTTTTTTGGGGTTCTTATTGATCTCCTGACTCCCTTAATCTTAATTCTTTGATTTTGAGCAGGTACACCCAGCCATACATTTTTTTTAAGTAGCCAGAGTGTAACATCTATATTGTATTTTTTTTCCTTCGTCATTTTCTTCAAGGGCTAATACTCTCATGCTGCCTAATACATGACCCCTTAGGGCACCCCATTATGAGAAAACTAGGCCAGCCCTTATCAGTCTATTTTAAAACACACCCATTCTATACTTTATCTCTTAGGATTTTGCCTTTGACATAAATTTATGTGTCAGTCTCTCTGTCACTTACTATTCCTCAGGAGTTGACATGTATGCATTTTAACAGGAGTCTTCTAGAGAAAAGAGTATAATCCAAGGGAAAGAAAGTTAAGAAAGCTGTTTAATAGCAGAAGTAGCCCCACAGGATATGATCAGCACAAAGCTCCAGGTAGTGTTTCAGCTAAGAATGGTAACCATTTCCTGAAGTTGAGCTAGAAGATTCCTGAGCCCTTCCAATTCTAAAAACTCCATGAGTGACTATAATGGTGGGAGTTTCAAGCACTTTGGCAAAAGCCACTTCCAATCCCTCCCTCTACGTACTTTCTCCGTTTTGGGCTCTGCACTCCTACCTCTACAATACAGACTTTTCTTTCAAGCTTTCCTAACAGTTGCCAGTAGCCTGTCACATCTAAGAACATTTTCTTGGCAAACTAACATTCTGCATGAAAGGGAGAATTGGGATTGGAAAGTGGATTTGACAGTTTACCACCCAAAGTATATTAATTGTGAGCTTTGTACTTTGGCAGTCATAATTTACACAATAAACAAAATACATTTGGTTGCTAAGCAACACCTTTCCCTCATTCTTGACCTCAGTGGAGGTATTTGACCTTTGGACTTAAGAAATCTTAAGGTCTACCCTGTTTGCAGAACATACTTGCTTTAGTGGCCCTAGCAGGAGCAGCCTCTTAATTCTGCCCTGTACTTCCCTCCCATGGCTTGAATCTCACCTTCCATATCCTCATCTCTGACATGAATCCAGAAGCCGTGGGTGTTCTCTCAACATTAACTCAGAGTCACTATCCCAGATGAAGTACTCTTCAGGCTTCTGTGGGGTCCCTCACACAGGGAACAGCTTCACTAGAATCCGGTATGGATTCACATCTAGTGAATCTTCAGAGGAAAAGCTTCCCTTTTTAGAATGATGAAGGCTCAACAGATCCTGTGTCTTATATGAATAATAAGACTATCCTTAATTACAAGAGATGACTATTTGAAGGGTTCCAATTTGGGAATATGTTTTATGTGTATATACAAAATTAAAACATTCAGAGACTATTTCTTTGCTATTATTTAGATATTATTATTACTTGAAAGAATTTTCCCTCTAGGAAAAAAGGTAAATTTGGTAAGAAGTCTTTCTTGTAAAAATATAATTAATTGAAAGAAACATCTTTTTATTGAAGAAAAAGAATCAACACCTTTTAGAGTACTGTAGTTTCATATTCATTCCCAGTACCTCCTAAGGCTTTTATTATATGTAGTCATTTCTGGTTGCTTCTAATATATAAATAAATGATAGCATTTTAATTTTATCTTTAATCTTTTACCTGCACTGTAACCATTTAAAATAGATGGCTATCTGCTTCGGATTCTATACCTCTCCCTCTCTCTCTTTCTCTCCCTCTTTCTCTCTCTCTCTCCCTCTCTGCCTCCTTTACTCATGCTCTCTTTCTCTCAAAAATAAATAAAATCTAAAAAAAAAATTGGGAGTTGTGTGACTCAATTGGTTGAGCATTTGACTTTGGCTCAGGTCATGGTTCATGAGCTTGAGCACCGTGTCAGGCTCTATGCTCACAGCTCAGAGCCTGGAGCCTGCTTCCAATTCTGTGTCTCCCTCTCTCTCTGCCCTCACCCCCTAATTCTGTCTCTCTCTGTCAAAAATAAGTAAACATTAAAAAATTTTTTTTCATAGATGACTATTTTCTTTAGCCATCTAGACTTTCTAGTTCTTCCGGACCCTGGGGCTTAATAACATAGTAGGCAAAGGAGAGAGAGGGAGATGGGTGGGAGAGTATATTCATACTCAGGTGACCAAGTATTAAATGTGGCTGTATGTTTCTGCAGTAGGAAGGACATATACAACCATGACATTCTGTCATTTTTCTTTTTAGAAGGTAGAAAATATATGATGTGAGAGTGGTAGGAAGGCAGACTGGTTACTTTAACTATCGGGAAAGGGAAAGACATAGCACTGTAGATGACCTTGGAGAAAAGGTCAGATGGATTTCCATTTCCTTCATTAAACATGGAGTCCTCTTGTTTCCCCTCTGTCTCTCTCTGAATAGCTGGTATATTTGCCTCCGCCCCAGTTTTTTCTCCCCCAAGGACCTGTGACACGAAGGGTAAAAGCCACGAAGTCCTGTTGTTTGGCTGTATCATCTTTTCAATATTCCTTGGCTTATACTGTATTTGTGTTTTATTTGCAGCTCTGTGGATGTCCTCTGTATTGGAAAGCCCCCATGTTCCGGGCTGCAGGGGGAGAAAGGACAGGATTTGTGTCCGCACAGTCATTCATTGCCATGTGGAGAAAGTAAGTATGTGAGCAGTCACTCCAGGGCTAGGCAAAGAATTGTCTGGTTCTCACAAGATGCTTTAGAAAGGTCACTTATTTTACATATTCACTGATTTTCTTTTACTCTTTATTTCAACAAGTAAAATTCAGTGATTCACACCTATTTACAACCACACAAATTTTTTCCATAGTCTTTATCTTACATGTCTCTAATCAGTAAAAGATCTCCAAAGATACCTTTTTAGTAGCACTTTGATAGTTTCTTAATTTTACTTGTAAATTTGGGCCTGAGAATTTGACTCTTGTAGCAGTGACATAAAAGTAGACTCTCTTTGGTACAGCGCCTCTGGAAAACAGTGTGGAGGTTCCTAAGGAAACTAACAATAGAACTCCCCTATGACCCANGCACCTGGGTGGCTCAGTAGGTTAAGTGTTTGACTTGATTTCAGCTCAGGTCATGATCTCAAAGTTTGTGAGTTCTAGCCCCACGTCAGGCTCTATGATGACAGTGCAGAGCCTACTTGGGACTGTTTCTCTGTCTCTGGTCTGTCGCTCTCTCAGAAATAAACTTAAAAAAAAAAAAAGTAGATCTCTTTTAAGGGGAGCAGACCATATGTGTCATGTGAAAAATACAGCTTCCAGGGGTGCCTGGGTGGCTCAGTGGGTTAAGTCCAACTCTTGATTTCAGCTCAGGTCCATGATCTCATGGTTCATCATAAGTGTACTCTTAATCCTCATCACCTGTTTCACCTCTGACAAGTTTACTTTAATTTTAACCTTTTTTTCCCCATTTTTCTTCTTTATAAGTTATTTCTTGATATATTTATACATTTTAAGAGAATGTCACAGCTTGCCCCTTCTACCTGTTTTAACTGACTGGCCTTCTTTACATGTTTATAGCCTTGTTTACATATGTTTTGCTCACATTTTTTGGGCTAGATACCCTTCCTGGTAAACTATTGGGAAATGCCATTCATCTGTTACCCTCATTGTCATCATCACTATTATTACTTAAAATCAACATATAATAGCAGAATTCAGCATACAGAGTACTTCTATTCCCTTCATGCCACCTAAAAGCCCTTAATAGTATCAGCTTGAGAATAGTAGGTGATTGATAAGTGTATTTTTACTTTTAAAAATTTAGCAGCAAGTTGAGTTCACCAAGTTCTTCCTGTATTACATTAGAACGACAGTTAGGAGTTCACCAAGTTCTTCCTGTATTACATTAGAACGACAGTTAGGAGTTCACCAAGTTCTTCCTGTATTACATTAGAACGACAGTTAGGAGTTCACCAAGTTCTTCCTGTATTACATTAGAACGACAGTTAGGAGTATATAGAACTCTTATCAGTCAATGAACTTTTTTTGAAGAACCACAAAATGTTAAAACAGTTCATGTTTTCCAGGTGAATTTTACTCATTTTGTTAAGGGAATAGTTCTAAGTTGTCTGAATACCAAGAACTGAAAAGGCCCTAGGAGAATCATTCCTCATACACTATCTAGGTGACACTTCAAAGTCAGTGCCATGATTACCATTCCACCTCTCCTATAGCAAATAGAAAACTGCTGGATAAAATCTAAGAAATGCCTTTTTTTTTTTTTTTAATGTGTGGATAAGTAGTCATAAAAGTCAGGGAATTCCATAGAGGCTAGAAATAGCATAAAAGTACTAATTAACAGAAGTGAACCAGCAAAAGAATTGGCATTTGCCCTTAGGGTATTTATTATCGGTATTTCTGGCAGCCTAGAACCTCCAGGAAGAAAATAGAGCCTAGGGCCTGAACAACAGAGAAGTCAGCTTGGATTCCCTCTCCTTTTCCCACCAGTAAAGCCAAGACTTCAGCTGGGTGGTCCAATTATGGGTTATTAATTATTATTGTTCTTTTAAATCAACAAGTAACAGTAGCAGAATTAAAGAACTTGAAATGTGTGCATGTTCTAACTTTTGTTCAGCTAGCTAGCTTCTTTCACGCTGGTAAATTCCTGGTAATTTATACCTGGTAAATATCAGGCCCTGACAAGGCCTTAGCTGGATGGAGTATGAAGCAAGGGTAGAAAGAATAGAGATACTACACGGGTTTTGTCAGAGGTACCTTTAGCCATTGAGATCAGCATTGTGGTCATCTGACAATCTGTGAAAGCAGCGAGAAGTGAGTTATAATTGTTATAATTGTTTAAGAAAAATCTTTGAATAAGATGGCAGATTGAAAAAAAAAGAGAGTAGTCTATTCTATAAGAGATTAGAGCCAGAAAGAAGTAGCTACTTCTATTTTAAGTCAATTTGAATATTCTAGGACCCTACATTGGTGAGTCTGAGGCTGACTATAGCAAAAGAAAACTGTTAACCAACTTCAGTTACCTGTAGTTAACTGCATAATCTTAAAGAGAATAACAGCCAGGTTTTTTGTCTTAAGACTGTGTGTTGCTGAGGGGCTGGACATTTATGTGGTAGGTAGAGCAGCAGCAGCAGCCACAACAGCCATGTTCTTTTATTGAGATGAATCATTTTAATTTTATCTCTAGGGAAAGGATATTTCTACAAAAGGCAAAAGGGGAAAAAAGACACAAAGCACAAGTCTTCATTTTAGGGAACTATAGGAGACTGTCTATGAATTCATATAGTATGAGCAACTGTCCCTATCTTTATTCATTTGAAAAAATATTTCTGTGACTAGATGAGTGTATGTCACTGTATTAAAGTTTTATCTTATGACATCGCACTAAAATGGTTGGAGTGCCCTCTAGTGGGAGCTCCTTTCTTCACTCATAAAATGCCTTTTATTTTTATTTTATCTTTTTTTAAGTTTGTATTTAAATTCCAGTTAGTTAACATACAGTATGATAGTTTTAGGTGTGCAATACAGTGATTCAACACTACCATATAATTTGGGCTCATCACAAAAAGTGCTCTCTTCTATCCCCATCACCTATTTCACCCATCCCTCTACTGCTCTCCCCCTGGTAACCATCAATTTGTTCTCTATTGTTGAGTCTGTTTCTTGGTGTTTTTTTTTGTTTTTTTTTTGCAATCCACATTTTATTTTATTTTATTTTATTTTTTTACAAATAGTTTATTGTCAAATTAGTTTCCACATAACACTCAGTGCTCATCCCCACAAGTGCCCTCCTCCATGCCCGTCCCCCCCTCCCCCCACATCCATCAGTCCTCAGTTTTTGTCCGCATTCAAGAGTCTCTCATGGTTTGCCTCTCTCCCTTTCCCCCACCATTTCCGCCCTTCTTCTCCCCCTTGTTCCTCCGTCAAGTTCCTCCTAGTCCTCCTATACGTGCAAACATATGATATGTTTCTTGGTTTTTAAAATGCCTTTTAAGGGTCATATATATTCTTGAAAAGTGAAGTCACATGTAAAAGTCACAGAGTAGCAAGAAATCATTTCCCTGCTGTCTCAGTACTCATGGAATGGAGACTTCCTAGCCCTCCTCTTAATGGTTTGAGGATGAACACCTTCATGGGCTCTTGTTTCCCTGCCTCTGCCTTTCCTCCTTTCCCTGCCTTATTGCCCATTTCATATCTGTACTCTGATATCTGTTTTCTTACAGTCAGGACATTTTTAGGGGAAAGGCATTGCTCCACAGCTTTTTTGAGTTCCTGAATTACCAGCTTTGTGGCATAGCTCCTCTCAGTCAAGTAATAGTGCTCCAGATTCTTTATGCTTTATTTTCTCTTGCCTTTGAATGTCAGGGTATCATTTTTCTATTAACAAAACAGTATTTTGTTTTAAGATACCAATTTAGAGTAGCTATGTTTACCTTCTTTCTCCAGCTTTCATAACTTTTATTTATCTCCTTTTCTCTTCCATATAGAGTTTACTGGCCATATAATTGGCTGAAAATCATAATTCACCTTTTCATTCTATTTCATGCTTCCGATCAGAAAAGGCCATCCTTCATTTGTCTTTTTCCTCTCAGAGTAGCTCTCATCTGTGTTATCCTTTCTTTATAAAAGTGCTCCTTTACACAGATCTCACCACCTTTTTATTGTAATCATCCCACTCATTTTCTAGTCCTAGGAGGTGGTTCCTGTCAGCACTTATTACATACTAATCTTTTTCTAAAGTGTATATGTTTATGTATATATTTAGGGGCCTTGAGTATGCTAAAGAATGATAAGGAGAATTAATATAGAAATTATACATAGCTTTAATAATCACAGATGAAGTCAGTTTTTAAGTATACATCCATTAGATCACAAACAGTTTTTGAGAATCTTCTGTGTGAAAGTCACTGTGCTGGCTGCTAAGGAAAAAAAACAACAACAGTACAATGGTGTATATATAATGCATATAAATTAAACAGTATGAAGATCAGTAAAGAATTTAGTTGTGAGAGAAGCTAAGAAGACTTGCATTATTAGCTGAACCTTAAAGACTAGCCAGCATTCCAGTAGCAAAGTTGAGAGGGTGGTATTCTAGGAGAGTAGAATCGCATGAGAAACGGCACAGAGGCAAGAATGCACATGGCACACTTAGAGAATAGTGGACCAGGCCAGCTGCCTGAAGTGGAAGTTTTGTTTAGCAAAGTAGTAAGATAGGTAGGTAGGCAGGTTCCCACCTAATTACAGAGAGCCTTAAATGCTCAACTGAGGCATTTAGACTTACTTATATAAGTAGTAGAGAGCTGCTGAACATTTTTGAAAAAGGGAATTAAATAATCAAATAATATATCAGGATGAATTGCCCATGTTTTAAGGTTTGATGAACACTGAAATCTGTTTTGACCCTTTTCCTTCTTTTGGTCTCAGCATGGAGTAATAAGACCTGACTGAACTCAAAGGTACACTGGCATTAGAAAAGGGAATGGTTGTATAAAACATTTTGAGGAAATATTCCTAAGGACTCCTGTGTTCCCATCCTATATTCCAAGCACTTAAGGATCCATGCCGGAAACCTAGGAGTCATTATGGACTTCCCCTTCCATTCATCCCTCCACACCTATCAACTACCTTGTCCTTTTCAGTTCAACCAGATTTGTCCCTTTCTCTTCATCTCCCACTGCCACTATCCATGCTCAGGCCCTTGGTTGGATTTTTGCTTGATATTTTTGAAAAACACATCTGATCTTGTCCCTATCCAACTTAAAATTCTTCCTTGGAATAAAATTCTTCCAAGGCTTCCTAATCTAACATAAAAAGGCCAGCTCTACATGTTCATGTCCCTTTCTCTTACCACCCCAGTGTTTGTAGTTGCCAGAATATTCCACCTGCTCTCACACCAAGCATTTGTACATGCAGCCCTCCTAACCCACAGCATCCTTCTTTCCTACTTACCTATTCTGGGGAATCTCACTGGCCCTCTTGTGTCCTCCCATGACACCCGTGCTTATTACTTCTGTCACATGACAGAGTATAATCTGAGTTTATAAATAGTATAATCTTAATGATGTAGCACTCTCACTAGACTATAAGCTCTTTTTTTTTGTCTTTTTGCAGCAGAAAATGTTATGTCATCAAACTTTTATTTTTTTATTATTTTTAATATAATTTATTGTCAAATTGGTTTCCAAACAACACCCAGTGCTCACCCAAAAAGTGCCCTCCCTAATGCCCATCACACCCTTTCCCCTCTCCTCCACCCCCATCAGCCTTCAGTTTGTTCTCAGTATTTAAAAGTCTCATGGTTTGCCTCCCTCCATCTCTGTAACTTTTTCCCCCTTGGTCCTCTGTTAAGTTTCTCCAGATCCACATATGAGTGAAAACATATGGTTTCTGTCTTTCTCTGACTTACTTATTTCACGTATCATAATACCCTCCAGTTCCACCCATGTTGATGCAAATGGCCAGATTTCATTCTTTCTCATTGCCAAGTAGTATTCCATTGTATATAAAAATCACATTTTCTTTATCCATTTGTCAGTTGATGAATATTTAGGCTCTTTCCATAATTTGGCTATTGTTGTAAGTGCTGCTATAAACATTGGGGTGCATGTGCCCCTATGAATCAGCACCCCTGTATCCCTTGGGTAAATTCCTAGCAGTGCTATTGCTGGGTCATAAGGGAGTTCTATTGTTAATTTTTTGAAGAACCTCCATACTGTTTTCCAGAGTGACTGCACCAGTTTGCATTCCTACCAACAGTGCAAGAGGGTTCCCATTTCTCCACATCCTCGCCAGCATCTGTAGTCTCCTGATTTGCTCATTTTAGCCACTCTGACTGGCGTGAGGTGGTATCTCAGTGTGGTTTTGATTTGTATTTCCCTGATGATGAGGGATGCTGAGCATCATTTCATGTGTCTGTTGGCCATCTGGTAGACTATAAGCTCTTTACAGAGAATAGAACTGTGACCTATTTTCTTTGTATCCCAGGTATCTTCAAGGCTAGACACAGGTCGGGGCACACATAGCATTCAGTAAATGATTAAAGAAGGAAAACAAGAAAATATGGAGACTTATTGGATGTGGATAAAATAAGGAAAGGAAATAAGTTTGAAATGACTTCAAACTTTCAAGCCCAAATAACTTAGATGTTATCACCTTTAACAGAAATAGATGCCCAGGAAAAGGACTGACTTTGATGGGAAGATTTTAAATTTGGTTTTTGATACTTTAACTTTGCTGTTAGAGTATAGTTACTAAGTGGAAATGTCCAGTAATTAGTTGGGCATGAAGAATTCTTAGAGCTTAAAGATTTAAAAGAGCATTCATTCATTGTTTTCTTTTCTTTTTTTAAACCGGTCCTTCAAAGTCTAATTTCAGAAACCCCCTATAGGTGGGCCCTGAGTATGTCTGCCAAACTGGGCAAACAGAAGTCTTTGCCTTATGTGGTGTGTAGTAGTCCAGCTGATATATTCTTTCTTGGCTGGCTGGTGGGTAGCTCTGGAGTTCTGGGTCTGGATGTCCTGTGCTAACCCTGAATGGACATTCTCCCCTGCATTAGTTCAGTTAACTCTGGTCTTAGCCCCAGAAACGTTCTACAAAAATAATATGAGATTTTGTTATTGAGCTTTTATTGAGGTGTCCCTTTGACAAAATCAAGAGATTGGAGGGGCTCCTGGGTAGCTCAGTTGGTTAGGCATCTGATGACTTGATTTCAGCTCAGATCATGATCTCACAGTTCGTGAGTTCGAGCCCCACATTGGGTTCTGTACTAACAATGCAGAGCCTGCTTGGGGTTCTCTGCCTCTCTGTGTGGTCCTTCCCTGTGCTTGCCTGCTCTCTTCACACTCTCTCAAATAAGTAAGTATAAATAAATAAACAAACAAATTTTTTAAAAGAGCATAGAAAAATTCCCTTTTTTTCATTATTGAAAAGAGAGAACCTGATTCTAGATCTAAATGGCCCTCAGTTGAGGCTGAAATTAGCAACTGTTGATGTTGTAGACCTTGCTCTCAGTAGCCAGACTTCCTAAGCATTTGTCTCTTTTGTAGGTTGCTGAATAACCATCATGATGATGCCTCTAAGTTTATCTGTCTCCTGGCAAAGCCCAGCTGCAACTCTCTAGAACAGGAGGATTTTATCCCTTTACTTCAGGTAATTTTCACTTTCTTTTAAAGTGGGTTTTATTTTTAGAGTTTCAGGGGTTTTAAAATATTTTTCAGCTGTAAGATAATGTCAATGGAGATATACAAATCTAGAAGTCAGATTTCTAGACGAGTGGTTTTCAAGCTCATTTTAGCAACAAAATTCTTTTGTTAAATGAAAACTAACACAGAACCCATAGTTTTATAAAACAAAAATAGGGCTACTCCCACTGAAGCAGAAAATGGGGTGTCACTCACCCTCTCCCTTGTCCAACCACAGCAAACATTGAAACACCTTCTGAAGACTTTTTGCCTACTTGGCCTAATTGACCTATCCTCAACAGAAAGCGCTCACTTGAGGAGTTATTTACATCTAGGCTTTCCAGTAAGAATCAGTTACATGCCGATATTGGATCTGTTTTTACTATAGTGTTCTTCATAGACTGATATGTTGCTTATTAATATTCTTAATTTGATGTCTAAATATTTAGCTTTCCTAAGCAGATCATAAATTCCTTGAAGCTAAGGTCTGACTTTCATGTGTTGAATGGTTATCATTGCTTTAGTTGTTCCAGTAAATCTTTGTTGACTTGTTCATGAGGATGCCTAAAGAAGGATAAAAAAAAATACTTCAACAAAGTTTGGTTTGGTTAGTTTTTTTAGTTGTATTCATGGCTGTCATCATTTTTTGTTGAATTTTTTGTTGAAGTATAATATATATACAAAAAACACAGCTCATAAGTACACCCAGCCATCAATGAATTTTCACAATGTGATCACATCTGTGTAACTAGAACCCAGATCAAGAAACAAAATATCACCAGTACTTCCAAAGCTCTTCATGCTTCCCCCCTTCCCATCACTGCCACCCTAGGGTTACCACTATTCTACATCTATTCTACATATGTTATGTACAATATAACATAGATTTTTTTTTTAATAGTTTATTGTCAAATTAGTTTCCACATAACACTCAGTGCTCATCCCCACAAGTGTCCTCCTCCATGCCCATCCCCCCCTCCCCCTACATCCATCAGTCCTCAGTTTTTGTCAGCATTCAAGAGTCTCTCATGGTTTGCCTCTCTCCCTTTCCCCCACCATTTCCGCCCTTCTTCTCCCCCTTGTTCCTCCGTCAAGTTCCTCCTAATCCTCCTATACGTGCAAACATATGATATTTGTCCTTCTCTGCCTGACTTATTTCGCTCAGCATAACACCCTCAAGGTCCATCCATGTTGCTACACATGGCCAGATTTCATTGTTTCTCATTGCCATGTAGTATTCCATGGTATAGATAAACCACATCTTCTTGATCCATTCATCTGTTGATGGACACTTAGGCTCTTTCCATGTTTTAGCTATTGTGGAGAGTGCTGCTATGAACATTGGGGTACATGTGCTCCTATGCATCAGCATTTCTGTATCCCTTGGGTAAATTCCTAGCAGTGCTATTGCTGGGTCCTAGGGGAGTTCTATTGTTAGTTTCCTGAGGAACCTCCACACTGTTTTCCAGATGGGCTGTACCAGTTTACATTCCCACCAACAGTGTAGGAGGGTGCCCGATTCTATAACATAGATTTTTAATGATAGTAACAAATTTCTACATTTGATATACAAAGTTTGGTTATGATTTATTTTACATCTATAGATTTAGTGTTTGTCTTAACTTGTATGATGGCCCTGATTAGCTTTAGACTCATCTGCTACATGTTGTTGTTCCCCTTTAAAAAGTACTCATGAGAATGAGGACTCTTAGTCTTTTTTTATATTTAATTGGGATCATTATACATAATAACATCCAACATCACATATTCCTACTTATGTTTTGTCAAATCACAAATATTTAGTATTGAACTATATTGCTAATAAAACATTAGGTTCTTGTTGCAAGCTGTAGTTTTATTTATTTATTGCTTATTTTTTCATTTTAATTCCAGTATAGTTAACTTACAGTGTTATATTAGTTTCAGGTGTACAATATAGTGATTGAATAATTGTATACTCAGTGCTCATTATGATAAGTGTAGTCTTAAGTCTCTTTATCTTTTTCAACCATCGCCCTACCCACCTCCCTCTGGCAACTGCCATTTTGTTTTCTGAAGTTAAGAGTCTCTTTTTTTTGGTCTCTTTTTTCCTTTGTTCATTTGTTTTGCTTCTTAAATTAACATTAGTGAAATCATATGATGTCTGTCTTTCTGTGATTGACGTATTTCAGTTAGCATTATACCCTCTAGGTCCATCCATGTTGTTGAAAATGGCAAGATTTCATTTCTTTTTTTAAAAAATTTTTTAACGTTTTTATTTATTATTGAGAGACAGAGAGAGACAGAGCATGAGCATGGGAGGGGCAGAGAAAGGAGGAGACACAGAATCTGAAGGCTCTGAGCTGTCAGCATAGNTCTTTATCCATTCATCAGTCAATGGACACAAGCTGCTTTCATAGTTTGGGTCTCGTAAACAATGCAGCAATAAATATAGGGGTGAATACATCTTTTCATATTAGTGTTTTCATAGTCTTTAGGTAAATACCCAGTAGTGGAATTACTGGGTCATATGGTAATTCTATTTTTAATTTTTTGAGGACCCTTCACACTGTTTTCCATTGTGGCTGCACAGAGTTGCATTTCTGCCAACAGTACACATGAGGGTTCCCTTTTCTGTACATCACCAACACTTCTTATTTCTTATCTTTTGATTTTAACTCTTCTGACACGTGTGAGGTAATATCTCATTGTGGTTTTCATTTGTACTTCCCTGATGATTGATGATGTTGAGCATCTTTTCATGTGTCTCTTAGGCATCTATATGTCTCTTTAGGGAAATGTCTGTTCAAAAACATTAGGTTTTAATATCAGTTCTCTATCCACCCCTTGATCTATTCTTAACCCTGCTCCAACTCCTACAAACTACATCTTTTGGGTCCTCTTCCCTGACTAGCTTCAGGTTGGGTCTGGGCAGTAGATTGTACTGCCAGGAATGGACATTTCTTCCCCACTTTGTTTTGGCACGCAACCATATCTGTATGCTACAGCTTCTGAGGGATGGCCTCCTCTCCACAGTTCTTTTGCCTACCTCGCTCCTATAACTCCTTTCCTTGCCTTGTCCCTCTGGCTGTAGGCATTGTAAGAGTATCCTTCTGTTGCTTATTCCTGGTGCCTCACCATTCCCTTGTGTGTTCTCTTAACCTGCCCATGACTTTACACATAGGCCCTTCATGAAAGGTTCATATGGGTGCATTCTTTTTCCTATGGAGACCCTATCCTGACTGAATTTTACCAGAAGCTTTAATAAAACCTCTGACAGGAATATAAATTAAATCCATATCAAAAGAATTATAAATGATAACAAAACTATGATTATGCATTAATGGACATTTATACTTCCTTTGTTTATTAGGAGAGATTTTATTTTTCTTTAACTAGTGGACTTGTGGAATCTTCAGGTAAAAGATGACAGACTGAATAGATACATTCTCTTCCCATTCCATCCCAAACTTCTCTGAAGTTAAAGTCTAGGAATTTAAAGGAATATTTAAAACATGAAAATAAATGAAACAGTAGAGAGGAATGCAAGAGGAAAAAATTAATGTCAAGAGATTTACATATTTCTTTTTTTTAATGTTTTTTATTTCTGAGAGAGAGAGAGAGACAGTGTGAGCAGGGGAGGGTCAGAGTGAGAGACACACACAGAATCTGAAGCAGGCTCCAAGCTCTGAGCTAGCTGTTAGCACAGAGCCTGATGCGGGGCTCGAACCCACGAACTGTGAGATCATGACCTGAGCCGAAGTTGGACGCTTAACCAACTGAGCCACCCAGGCGCCCCAAGATTTACATATTTCTTAAAGATGGAAGGCAGAAGCAGGCTGAGGAAACCACAGCCCAGAATGAGGGGCTGTGTATGGGCTGCAGTGCAGAAGTGAGCTGCTCTCCTTTATTCTCTCAGCAGAATCCCAGAGTAGCTACAAACTCAGGGTTGGCAGATCTGATAGGAATTATTAGAAATAGGGATTTATTGAAGATTGGTATATAGAACAGTGAACAGCTGACTCTTTACTTGGTTCCCAAAAGTAAAGTGCAGCCTGGCATTTATTCACAAGCATAAACAAAATAACAGAGAAGAAAGCATGCTAAGACCACTGCTAGAAATTTACCCAAGGGATACAGGAGTGCTGATGCATAGGGGCACATGTACCCCAATGTTCATAGCAGCACTCTCAACAATAGACAAAACATGGAAAAGGCCTAAGTGTCCATCAACTGATGAATGGATCAAGAAGATGTGGTTTATCTATACAATGGAATACTACATGGCAATGAGAAACAATGAAATCTGGCCATGTGTAGCAACATGGACCTTGAGGGTGTTATGCTGAGCGAAATAAGTCAGGCAGAGAAGGACAGATACCATATGTTTACATGTATAAGTGGATTAGGAGGAACTTAATGGAGGACCATGGGGGAGAAAAAGGGGAAAAATAGCTGGGGAGAAGGAGGAAGGCAAACTATGAGAGACTCTTGAATGCTGAGAACAAACTGAGGGCTGATGGGGGTGGGGGAAAATGGAAGGGNCTGTCAAGGTCATCAAAAACAAGGAAAATTTGCAAAATTGTCACAGCCAAAAGAAGCCTAAGGAGATATGACAGCTAAATGTATTAGCAGATCCTGGGTAGGATCCTGGGAACAGAAAAAAAAATTAGACAAAACTTAATGTGAATAAAGTATGGTCTCTCATAATATTAATATAATAATATTGACTTATTAATTATAACAGATGCTAATGTAAAGCAGCATATATGGGAACTCTCTGTACTGTCTTCCAGATTTTTCTTTAAAACTGTTCTAAAAAGTAAAGTCTTTTTAAACAATAATTACTATATTCAGAGAGATTATATAAAATAAGAATAGAATCTTATGAAAACAGAATGCTAACCACCAGAAAGAGATGTTAGAATTTTAAAATGTACCAAAATTTAAAATTTCATCATAAGGCCTAGAAGCTAAAGTTTAGGCTATCTCACAAGGGAGGGAGGGAGGGAAGAGGATGGGGCAGGAGGGAAGGGGGAGGTAGAGAGGAGACATAGAGACAAGAATTTCAACAACTAACTGGAGTCTGGAGCAGAAAGAAGAGAAAAGATGGAAAGAAGGAACTCATCACAGAAATAATATAGAATGGAGGGGCGCTTGGGTGGCTCAGTCAGTTGGGTGTCTGGCTTCAGCTCAGGTCATGATCTCACTGTTCCTGAGTTTGAGCCCCACGTCAGGCTATGTGCTAACAGCTCAGAGCCTGGAGCCTATTTCAGATTCATTCTCTCTCTCTCTCTTTCTGCCCTTTTCCCACTTGTGTTCTCTCTCTCTCTCTCTCTCTCTCTGTTTCTCTGTCTTTCTCTCTCTCAAAAATAAGTAGACATTTAAAAAATTTTTAAAAAGAAAGAATACAGAATGGGGAGAATTGGAGAGACTGGGATGATAAGATGGGTCCAAAGAGCTGGAACCCAGTAGGATTCCTTGTAAGGATCCCAGTTTCCTTACTTGGGGGAAACACAACATGCTTGTGTAACTAGCATCTAATCATTTCCCACCCCAGATTCTCTTGCTCCCTCTAGTCTTGCCCACAGAATTAAAGAACTTATATAACATACAAGTCTTTTGATTGAAAAAAGCCAAGTACAATGAATAAAAAAGAAACATACATAAACATATCATCTTGAATTTTTAGAAAAACACTGATGAAAGCAAGATACTAAAAACTCAGAGAGAAAAACGAGGTCCCTTTAATCGGAACAAAATTAAATTAAATTCTCATTGGCAGCTCTAGAGAAATGGATTCTGAATCAGATTTCCAATATCCTGTCAAGCTATCAGTCAGATATGAGGTTTAGAATAAAGACATTTAAAAACTCAGAAAGTGGGGCACTTTGGTGTCTCAGTTGGCTAAGTGGTTAAATGTCCAACTTCAGCTCAGGCATGGTCTCAAGGTTCGTAAATTTGAACCCCGCATCGGGCTCTGTGCTCACAGCTCAGATCTCTCTCTCTCAAAAATAAACAAACATGAAAAAAAATTCAGAAAGTTTATCTGAAAAATAGCAATTTTCTTAGAGTTACTTGAATATGTACTGTGTCAAATTAAGTAAACCAAGAAAGAAGAATACATGATCTATGAAACAGTGGATTCAATCCAAAGAAGCAGTGAAGGGAAGACCTTAGATGGCAACTGAAGAGCAGCCAGTCCAGAACAGAAAAGGTGTTGGAGTTTCTCTGGAAGTTCTCCATAAAGGAGAGTAGAGAGGGGAGGAGCTACTCCATGTAGTACTATTATATTTGAGAACAGGGAAACCAGAGGGTATGCTGACAGCACAGCATTCTGTATGAAAAAGTTAAAAGCAATTCAAAACTCTAAGAAAACTGAAAAAAACTGTAAGACAGTCATGATTTAAGCGTGAAACAAACTAAAATATGTTATGAATACAAACAACTGATCGAGAGTAAGAAAAGAAAGAAATAAGAAAAGAAGAAGAGTTCAGGTCTTCTATGAATGCCCAAAAGGCATGATGTTGGACCAATAAGAAAGTAGGCAAATTCTCCTGGAGCGGAAACAGTGGCAAGCTAACTTTTTCTTGCCCTCCTGCCTAGCTTGCCCAAATGCAGGTGAGTGTCAACTCTGACAATCTGCATCTTCCTTGTTAGCACCACTCACCCCATTCTAGCATTCCCTTGCAGACCTGCCCCAGCAGGCCCCCTCCATATTGGCTCCCACCCTGCCACACCTAGCAGGCACCCTAGTCTAGGACAAACACTTGCCTCCAAAGCAGTTCCCATCCTATCACAATTAATGGGCAGCCTCAGCCAGGACCTGCACCCTCAAAAACCACTTTTACCCAGAGGGTTGGTGACAGCCCTGCCCACAACACTTGTGGCCCAGCCACAAAGGGAGAGAACATGCAGCCCACACAGAGTCACCCCTGGAGACCTGGTTCTTGTGACCAGGGGAGACTGTGTTTCTGGGCCCTCCAGGATGCCTTCTATATAAGGCCAATCCTTCATGACCATGGGATGTAGCTGATTTACCTAATATGTAGAAATAAGGAGAGTCAGACAAAATGAGGAGAAAGGAATGTGTTCCAAATGAAAGAACAAGACAGAAAACAACCTCTGGGAAAAAAAAACTATACAAAATGGAGACAAGCAGTCTAGCTAATAGGGAGTTCAAAGTAATGATCATAAAGATGCTCACTAGAATTATAGAGAAGAATGAATGAACACAGTGAAAACTTCAGCAAAAAGAAAATGTTGAAAGGAACCAATCAGGGCTGAAGAACAGTAATTGAAATGAAAAATACACTAGAGGGAATCAACAGAGGATGCAAAAGAACGGATCAATAATCTAGAAAACAGTAATGGAAAGCATCCCAGCTGAATAGCAGAATGAAAACTTTTAATATGAGAATAGTTTGGGATGTCTTAGACATCATCAGGCATAGCAACATTTGCATTAGAGGGATCCTAGGAGGAGAAGAGAAAGAAAAAGTAGCAGAAAACATATTTGAAGAAATAGTAACTGAAAACTTCTTTAACTGAGGAAGAAAACAGACATCTGGGTCCAGGAACTGCGGAGAGTCCCAATTAAGATGAACCCAAAGGGGTCCACATAAGTCACATAATTGAAATGTCAAAAATTAGAATCTTAAAAAGCAGCAAGAGAAAAAACAACTAGCCAACTACAAGGGAACACCCGTAAGGGTATAAGTTAAGTTTAGAGCAAAAATTTTTCAGGACAGAAGGGAGTGAATTTAAAGTTCTAAAAAGAAAAGAAAAGAAAAAACAAAACACAACCAAGAGTGCTCTATCGAACAAGGTTATATTTCAGAATTGAAAGAGAGAGAGAAAGTTTCCCAGACAAATAAAAGTTAAGTTTATCACCACTGAGTGAGCCTTATGAGAATTGCTAAAAGGACTTCTTTAAGAAGAAAAAAAAAAGACCATAACTAGAAAATTATGGGGGGAAAAAAGCCTCACTGATAAAACCAAGCATATAGGAAAGGTAGTGGCTCACCGACTTGTAAAGGTAGTATGAAGGTGAAACGACAAATAGTAAAATTGACTATAGGTACAATAGTTAAGGGATGCACAAATAAAAAGTAAAATATGACATCAAATACATAAAACGTCAGGGAGTATGTAGGATTAAAAATGTAGTGCTTTTTAGAATGTGTTAGAACTTAAGTGACCATTAATTTAGAAATCATGAAAGAGCAAGACAAGAACAGAAAAGAACTACAAAAAACTACCATAAAACAATTAACAAAATAGCAATAAGTACATACTTGTCAATAATTACTTTAAATACACTAATCCAGTCAAAAAACATGAGGTGACTGAATGAATTAAAAAACAAGACCTACCTGCATGCCGCCTACATGAGATTGACATGTAATTGAAGAGATGGAAAAGGATATCCCAAGCAAATGGAAACAAAAAGCTGGAGTAGCCATACTTATCATCAGACAAAATAGACTTTAAAACAAAGACTGTTAACAAGAGACAAAGAAGGGCATTTCGTAACGATAAAGGCATCAATCCAATAAGAGTACAACAACTATAAATATTTACCCAGTGTAGTCTAATATTTAAATAAATGAAGCAAACAAATATTTACAGACAATAAGGAAAGAATTTACAGTAATATAAAAATAGAAGGGAGGTTTATTTTACTTTTTAAGTTTTTATTTAAATTCCAGTTAACATACAGGGTAATATTAGTTTCAGGTATACAATATAGTGATTCAGCACATCCATACAACACCTGGTGCTCATCACACAAGTGCATGGCTTAATCCCCATCATTTATTTAACCCCCACCCAGCTCCCCTCTGGTAACCATCACTTTGTTCTTTACATTTAAAAGTCTGTTTCTTGGTTTGCCGCTCTCTTTATTTCTCCCTTTCCTTCTTTGTTTAATTCCACATATGAGTGAAATCATATGGTATTTGTCTTTCTCTAACTTATATCAGTTAGTATAATACTCTCTGGCTTCATCCATGTCATTATAAATGGCAAGATCTCATTCTTTTTTGTGACTGAGTAATATTCGTGTGTGTGTGTGTGTGTGTGTGTGTGTGTGTGTGTGTGTATA